>NW_027140332.1:1412500-1712500 GCF_036365525.1 Heterodontus francisci
CTTGTGTGTGTTTGGCTCAGTGCCTGGAGTGTGATCGTTGTGTGTGTACGTGTCTATGCGCGTCTGTGTGTCTGTGTGTTGTGTGTGTGTGTGTGTTTGTATGTGTGTGTGTGTTTGTGCATGGTTAGCTCAGTCCCTGGAGTGTGATATGTGTGCATGTGAATTTGTCTGCGTGCGTGTGTTTGTGCCTAAGTGTCTGGGTTCTAATTTCTGTGTGAGATTGTGCAGGTGTCTGAGTGTGTGCGCATCTGTCTCTGATCCTGGTTTGGTTTCCGTGTGTGTGCGTGTGTGTTTATGTCTGTGATGCGCGCGCATGTGTGTGTGTGTGTATGAGCAAGTCTGGCAAAGTGCCTGGGGGATAGTTTAGTTTAGTTTAGAGATACAGCACTGAAACAGGCCCTTCGGCCCACCGAGTTTGTGCCGACCATCAACCACCCATTCATACTAATCCTACACTAATCCCATATTCCTACCACAGCCCTACCTGTCCCGATATTTCCCTACCACCTACTTATGCTAGGGGCAATTTATTATGGCCAAGTAACCTATCAACCTGCAAGTCTTTGGCATGTGGGAGGAAACCGGAGCACCCGGAGGAAACCCACGCAGCCACAGGGAGAACTGTATGGCCTGTGTCAGTTTGTGTTTTTGTGCCTCAGTGCCTGGTTTGTAATCTTTGTGTTTGTGTGTGTTGTTTCTGTGTCTCCCTCAGTGCCTTTTGTCTGATTTCATGCCTGTGTTTGTGTATAACTAGCTTAGTGCCTGGGGTGTGATCCATGTGAGTGCGTATATCTGTGCGTGTGTTTGTTTGTGTTTCTGGCTTTGTGCCTGGGTTGTGATCAGTGTATGTGCGTGTGCGTTAGTGTGTGTTTGCGTGGGTGATGTGTGTACGAGTGTGTGTGTGTGTGTGTGCGTGTGTGTATGTGTGTGTATGTGAGTGTATGATGTGTTTGCGTGCGTGTGCTGGCCTGTATGTGCATGTGTGTATGAGATGTGTTTCTGTGTCTACCTCTATGCCTGTGGTGTGATATCTGGCGTGTAACTGTGTGTTTTTGGCTCAGTAACTGTGTGCATGTGAGTACATGTGGTTGTTTGCTTGTGTTTGTGTGTTTGAGTATCAGGCCGGGGTTGTGTTTTATGTCTTCATCTGTGTTGTGCGTGCGTCTCTGTGTTTGTGCTTGCATACGTGTGTATGTGTTTGCGTGTGTGTGTCTGTGTGGCTGTTTGTCTCAGGCCCTGAATTGTGCTCTGTGTGTGCGCGCGTTTATGTGTGGGTGGACGTTAGTGCATGTGCGTGACTGTGCTTATGTGCGTTTGTGCATATGTGTGTGCATGTCCATATTTTGTGTGTGTGTGTGTGTTTACTTCAGGTCCGGGTTGTGCTGTGTGTGCATTTCTGTGTCTCACTCAGTCAGGGCTTGGTTTTTCTGTGCTGTGTGTTTTTGTATAAGGACCTCGATTGTGCTGTGTGTCTATGTGTGTATGTTTATTTGTTTCCGTGTGTGTGTTACGGTTTCCTGGACCTCTGTTGTGTTGTGTGTGTGTCCTTGTGTGTGTGTGTGTGTTTGCATCAGGGCGCGAATTATGCTCTGTGTGTGCCCGTGTGTGTGTGTACATTGCTGTATCTCAGACCTGCACTGTGCTGTGCTATGCGTGTGTGTGTGTTTGTGTGCATACGCCTCAGTCCAGGGCTGTGCTGTGCGATTGTGCATCAGGACCTCGATTGTGCTCTGCGTCTATGTGTGTGCTGTGTGTGTGCGTGTGTTTCGTTGCATAAGTCCTCCATTGTGCTGTGCTGTGTTTGTGTGTGTGTGTCTGTGTTTTGTGTCCTCGGGCCTCGGTTGTGCTGTATGAGTGTGTGTGTGTGTGTGTGTGTGTGTGTGTGTGTGTGTGTGTGTGTGTGTGTGTGTGAGGCCTGAGTTGTGATTTGTGTCTTTGTGTATCTGTGTCTGTAGGTGGACGTGCACCTGCGTGTGTGGCTGCGTGTGTGTTTATCTCAGGGCCTGGGTTGTGTTTGTATCTGTGTATGCTTGAGTGTGTGTGTGCATATTTTATGCTTCAGTGTCCGGGTTATGCTGTGTGTCTTCGTGTGTGTGTGTGTGTGTGTGTGTGTGTGTGTGTGTGTGTGTGCGCGCGCATGTGTGCACACGTGATTGTGTGTGTGTCTGTACGTGTGTACGTGTGTTTGTCTGTGCGTATGCGTCTGAGTCTGTGAGTGTGTGACTGTGAGTGTCTGTGCGTGCGTGTGTGAGTGTATGTCCGTGTTTCTGTTGTGGTGTGCGTGTGCGCGTCAGGGACTGGACTGCGCTGTGTTTGCTTGTGTCCGTGTGTTTATGTGCATATGTGTGTCTGTGTGTGTGTTTCAGACCTGGGTTGTGCTTTGCGTCTTTGTGTATCTGTGTGTGTGAGTGCACGTGCGTGCGTGTGTGTGTCGGTGGGTGGTGTTGTCTCCGGGCCTGGATTGTGCTGTGTGTCTGTGTGTGTATGTGTTTGTGTGTGTGTTTGTGTGTGTGTGTGTGTGTGTGTGTGTGTGTGTGTGTGTGTGTGTGTGTGTGCCTGGCACTGTGCCTGGGTTGAGATTCGTGTGTGTACGTTTGCGGATTTGCGTGTGTGCATGTGTGTTTGTGTGTATCTCATGCCTGATGTGTGCTTTGTGCATTTGTGTATCTGTGCGTGTGTGTGCCTGTGTGTGCGTTTGTCTGAGGGATTGTGTTGTGTTGTGTGTCTGCGACTGTGTGTGCGACTGTGTCTCTCTGGGTGTAACTGTGTGTGTCTCCAGATTGCAGCAGTTCTAGGAAATCAAGGTTGGCAGGTGGACTGACTGGCAGTGAGAGAGCATTTTGATGATAGTGATCATAATTCGGTCAGTTTTAACGTAGTTATGGAAAAGGACAAAGATAGAACAGAAGTTAGAGTTCTCAATAGGGGAAAGGTCAATTTTACTAAAGTGAGGAGTGATTGAGCGAAAGTGGACTGGAAGCAACTACTTGAAGGTAAATCAGTCTCAGATCAGTGGCAAACATTCAAAGTGAAGATTCAAGGAGTTCAGTGTAAATATGTTCCCACAAAGAAAAAAAGGTGAGACGCCCAATTTCTAAAGCCCCATGGATGTCAAGGAGCCATAAGAGTAAGGGAAAGCAGAAAAGGAAAGCTTGTGTCCGATGCTGAAAACGCAATACTACGGAAAACTGGGAGTATTGAACGTGGAGGGACGAAATCAAAAGGAAATTAGGAAAGCAAACAGAGATCATGAAAGAATATTGGCAAGAAAAATCAATGTGAACCCAAAGATGCTGTTTCAATATATTAGGAGTAAGATGATAACTAAGGGGAGAGTAGGGACCACAATAGATCTAAAAGGTAACCTACATGGAGGGGAAGAAGATATTGGTATGGTTCTTACTTGACGCTTTGCGTCTGTCTTCACAAAAGAGCGGGACGATGAAGATATTGTAGTCAAGAAGGAAGAGTGTGAAGTATTGGATGTGATAAACATATTTTTAGATTTTAGAGATACAGCACTGAAACAGGCCCTTCGGCCCACCGCGTCTGTGCCGACCATTAACCACCCATTTATACTAATCCTACACTAATCCCATATTCCTACCACATCCCCACCTGTCCCTATATTCCCCTGCCACCTACCTATACTAGGGGCAATTTATAATGGCCAATTTACACATCAATCTGCAAGTCTTTTGGCATGTGGGAGGAAACCGGAGCACCCGGAGGAAACCCACGCAGACACAGGGAGAACTTGCAAACTCCACACAGGCAGTACCCAGAATTGAACCCGGGTCGCTGGAGCTCTGAGGCTACCACTGCGCCACTGTGCCGAGAGGAAGCATTATTGGGATTAATGTCCTTGAAATTTGACAAATCACCAGAGCCGAATGAAATCTACTCCTATCTGTTAAAATAAGCAAGAGAGAAAATAACAGAAGGTCTGACCATCATTTTCCATTCCTCAGTAGATACAGGTGTGGTGCTGGAGGATTGGAGAACTGCTAACGTTGTACCTCTGTTTCAAAAGCGATCGAGGGGTAGACCAAATAATTACAGGCCAGTCAGTCTAAACTCAGTTGTGGACAAATTATTGGAATCTATTCTGAGAGACAGGACAAACTGTAACTTAGAAAGGCACAGGTTAATCAAGGATAGTCGGCATGGATTGTTCAGGGAAGATCCTCTCTCACTAATTTGCATGCCTTTTTGAAAATGTAACAAGTTAGATAGATGAGGGTAGCGCAGTTGATGTGCTCAACATGGATTTCAGCAAGGCCATTGACAAACGCCCACATGGCTGACTGGTTGAAAATATAAAATCCCATAAGGTCCAATGAACTGCAGCAGGCTGGATCCAAAATTGGATCAGTGGCAGGAAACAAAGTGTAATTGTTGACGAGTGTTTTAGCGACTGGAGGGTTATTTCTCGTGGCATTCTGCAGGATTCAGTCCTGGGTCCCCTGCTTTTTGTGGTATAGATTAAGGATTTGGGGGTACACGTAGGGGGCATTATCAAGAAGTTCGCATGCAACACAAAGATTGGCCATGTAGTAGATAGCGAGGAGGATAGCTAAAGGCTGCAGGAAGATATTGGCGGTCTGGTCAGATGGGCAGAACAGTAGCAAATGGAATTCAACATGAAGCAATGTGTGGTGATGCATTTGGGGAGGTCAAACGAGGTAAAGGAATACACGATTAATGGGAAAACACTGAGAAGTATAGAGGAAATTAGGGACCTTGGAGTGAATGTCCATAGAACCCTGAAGGTAGCAGCACAGGTCGATAAGGCAGTTATCAAGCCCTTTGAATTCCTTTCCTTTATTACCTGAGGTGTAGAATACAAGAGCAGGGAGGTTATGCTGGAACTGTATAGGCCACAACTTAAGTACTTGTGCAGTTCTTGTCACTTCATTACAGAAAGGATCTAATTGCACTACAGAGAGTTCAGGGGAGATTTACGTGGATGTTGCCAGGACTGGATAAAATGCAGCTATGATGAAAAATTGGATAGTCTGGGGTTGTTCTCCTTGGAACAGAGAAGGCTGAGGGGAAATCTGATTGAAATGTAGATAATTTTGAGGGGCTGGATAGAGTGGGGGTGAATGATTCATTCACCTTAGCAGAGAGATCAGTGACGAGGGGGAATAGACATAAAGTGATTGCTAGAACAATTAGAGGGGTGATGAGGAATAAAACACCCAGAGGGTGGTGGTGGTCTGGAACACATTGTCAGAAAGGGTAGTTGAGGGGGAAACGCCGAAGTCATTTGAAAGGTGTCTTGTTGCACCTCAAGTGCTGTAATCTGCAGGGCTACGGACCAAATACTGGAAGGAGGGATCGGCTTGGGGAGGCAGGCGGAAGGGGGGCGGGGTCTTTGCTTGGCCGTCAGACACATAATGGGCCAAGTGGCCTCTTTCTCTGTTGTAAACATTCTATGATTTTTCCATGATTTTCTGGGTGCAGATAGACTGTTTTAATGAAGGTGTGTATATGTAGTCCGAAGCTCATCTCGGGATCAATTATGACACCAATGTGTGAACAGTCTGCTTTAGTCTCACACAGTTGCCAGGGAGAGGGATGGAGTCGGGAGCCAGGGAATGAACCTTGGAGCAGGGACTGAAAACAATGGCTTCAATCTTCTCAAATCTGAATTGTCAGAGCAGATGTGTGAGGTAATACATTTTATAAGGATGTTTGCGGAGAGACAACAGAAGCTACATGTTACAACTGTAAAGGGAGTGCAAGAACAGAGAGACCTGGGGCGTTTATGTGTAAATCATTGAAGGTTACAGGACAAAAAAAAGCAGTGAAACAAGCATATGCGATCCTAGGCTTTATAAATAGAGGCATAGAAAGCAAAAGCTGGCAACATATCCTAAATCTATATAAACACGACGGCTCATCTCAGTGCAAGACTCATTGAACAGCAGAATTTTAATCATATAGTACGAGGGATCTGGGAATTCAGTTATGTGGAGAGATTGGAGTATGTGGGATTGCTCTCTTTAGAATAGTGAAGAGTAAGAGGAGATTTAATATAGACGTTCAAAATCACGGAGGATTTTGATCGAGTAATTAATGTGAAACTGTTTGCAGTGTCAGAAAGTTCAGTATTAAGAAGACACAGACTGAAGGTAATTGATAAAGAACCAGAGGTGAAATGAGGAGAATTTCCTTACAGAGCGAGTTGTTGGGATCTGGAATTCATTGCCTGAAAAGATCATAGAACAGAGTCAATAATATTTTTCAAAAGGAAATTTAACAAATATTTGAAAAGAGCAATAAAAGCTACAGGAATCTGGGGAAAGAGGATAGAAGTGTAACTAATTAGATAGCTTTTTCAAAGAGACAGCACTGACAAAATGGGCCGAATATTCTCCTTCTGTGCTGCATCAATCTCTGATTCTATGGAAAAGAGAGAGAGAGAGAGAGTGAAGACAGAAAGAGAAAGAGACCGCATGAAAGTGTGAAAGAGGGAAAGGGAAATAGAAAGAGTGAGAAAATCGGGTATGCATCTTTTTTTCAGCAGAGTGGTCATGATATGCTCGTGCCCGTTCGTGGTGAGGCAGGTGACACACAAACTTCTTGCTGCCTCCTCATTTGCATGAATTCTTCGTGTCGCCCAGGGTGACCCGCGCTGCTGCCTGTCTGTACACTTAACAGGACCCTAACTGTGTGTGAGGCTGGCACGAGTTTCAACCAGGTTTCAGCTCTTAACGACAGTCTGTCCCTCTTAAAGGGAAGCTGCACTGAATCACAGGAGGCTGCTGCTTCTGACTGTGAATGCTGCAATTGGAGACAAGGTAAATGGAATACTAGGACAGAGGGAGGGCTCTGTTATTCTGATGTGTTGCTGGAGGCCTTAGTCATGGAGGGTGACAGGAGGAAAGAGGCCATGCTTCCGTGTGGTGGGGTGGAGATCCTGAAGAAACGCCCTCCATAGGGAATGGGAGCAGGGAGCAAGGGAGGTCAATGCACGAAGTCAACCCCCGAAGACCTGGCAACAGTGCCAGAATAGGTTTAATGAGCGCACACAGGTTGTGAACGTCAGTGAATTCATCTCCATATAGCATCTCCTGCTCCCAACACCAGCAAACTCTCACACTGCTCAATGTACCACACCCCCATCACTCATCCATCAGTAATCCCTCACATTCAGGACTCACACCTAACATTCACATACTCCATCTCACCCTCACACATCTTCAATTGATACCAGCCTCACACCCAACTCGTACTGCCTCCACATACCTCCAGCTATTCAGCTATGGCAGGCAAATCACCCAAACACAGTCCAACACAATCACTGAAACTCTGCACTCTCTCTTAAAGGACAAGGTTACCCATAAGCGCAGGGAGCAGCAGTGAACCGGAGGGGGTCAGCACGAATCATCCCCTGAGCCTGAGGGAGGCGAGGGTTCGCCATATCATGGGACCGGCTGTGACAGAGCCCGTAGCAACTGGCATCACGAGTGCATTCAGTATGATGCCATGTTCTGCCTTATGTCCCTTCTTAACTCCCACCTCCTCCTCATCCTGCTGTCTGGGCTAATGTGCAAGCTGCAGATGGTGGGACCATGGATGTCACTGTGGTGTATACGTGAGGTTGAGTGATTTGAGGATAGCACGTTTATAGATGTGGTCACATCGCAACTTAAGGAGAGAGGGAATGGGTGATGACCAGACAGTCAAGAAGAATCAGGCAGGTAGCACAGGAGACCCCTGAGTACATCTCACTCTCCAACCAGTATTCAATACTGAGGAAAGTAATGCTTCATCTGGGGACTGCAGCCAGAGACAAGTCTGTCTCAGCTATACAGGGAAGTACAAGGAAGACTGGAATGTTGATAGTGATAGGAGATTCAATAGCCACGGGAACAGACAGGCGTTTCTGAGGTCGCAGACATGTATCCAGTATGGTGTGTTGCCTCCCTGGTGTCAGGGTCATGGATATCACTGAGCAGCTGCAGAGCATCCTGAAGGTGCAGGGTGAACAGCCAGCAGTCGCGGTGCACATCACAACCAAAGACACAGGCAGAAAGAGGGAAGTGATCCTACAGTCAGAATTCAGGGAGCTGGGAACGATGTTAACAAGCAGGACCTCAAAAGTTGTAATCTCCGGATTACTACCAGCACCTACGCAAGTAATTAAAGACACGGGAATGCATGGCGGGAAAGATGGTGCTGGTGGGAATGTTTTACCTTGCTGAGACACTGGGATCATTTCTGGAGAATGTGGCATCTGTACAGGCCGGACGGTTGCACATAAATGGAGCTGGGACCAATTTCCTTGCGGGCTGATTTGCTAGTGTTATCGAGGGGAGGGAGCGAGGGTGATATGAGTGTTTAAATTAACTTGACAGGGGTGTCGGAACTAGCAGGAAATACCACGGAAGAATACCAAGGGGCACAGAGTACAGGGAGATATAGGTAAAAGTACAAGAATATATAAGTTATTTGGTGAAATAAGAGTAACGGAGAAAATAATCCGGTGCAAATTAGGTTCACTAAGCATGTATGAGAATGCATGGAGTATGGTTGATGAGACAGGTGAGGTACAGGCGCAGATTGCCATGTGGAAATATGATGTTGTGGCTATAACAGAGACCTGGCTCAAAGAAAGTCAGGACTGGGTGTTAAATATTCCTGGATACAAGGTGTTCAGGAACGATAGGAAAGGTTAAAAAGGGGTAGGGGCGGCGGTATTGATGATGGAGAGCATTTCAGTGCTGGCGAGAGAGGATATTCCAGAGGGGCCAAGGATAGAATGAATTTAGCTAGAGCTACTGAACAAAAAAAGGCGCAGTTACATAGCTCAGTGTTGCCTATATGTCACCAGCTAGTGGGAAGGACGTGGAGGAACAAATTTGGAAGGACATTACAGAAAAATGTAAGGATTATAGAGAACCATGGGGAGGTGGTGGCATAGTGGTATTGTCACTGGACTAGTAAACGAGAGACCCAGGGTATTACTCTTGGGAGATGGGTTTGAATCCCATCACAGCAGAAGGTGGAATTTGAATTCAATTAATAAAAAATCTGAAATAAAAAAAAAAGCTAGTCTAATGATGGCCAAGAAAACCATAGGGCGGCACAGTGGCGCAGTGGTTAGCACTGCAGCCTCACAGCTCCAGCAACCCAGGTTCAATTCTGGGTACTGCCTGGTTGGAGTGTGCAAGTTCTCCCTGTGTCTGCGTGGGTTTCCTCCGGGTGCTCCAGTTTCCTCCCACATGCCAAAGACTTGCAGGTTGTTAGGTAAATTGGTCATTATAAATTGCCCCTAGTATAGGTAGGTGGTAGGGAAATATAGGGACAGGTGGGGTGTGGTAGGAATATGGAATTAGTGTCGGATTAGTATAGATGGGTGGTTGATGTTCGGCACAGACTCGGTGGGCCGAAGGGCCTGTTTCAGTGCTGTACCTCTAAAAAAAAGGTCATAATGAGAAACATTCATTATCCAAATATGGACTGGGATATTAATAGTGTGACGGTCAGAGGGGCAAGAGTTCATAAATCGTGTTCAGGAAAATTTTCTACAGCAGTGTGTTTGCAGTCCAATGAGAACGGAGACACCGCTGGACCTCTTTCTCCAGAATGAGATGGAACAAGTGGATCAAGTGTCAGTAGGGGAACATTTAGGGGATAGGTGATTATTGTATCACAAGGCTTAGGCTGACTATGAGAAAGGACAAAAAACAATCCAGAGTAAGAAAAATTAACTGGGAAAAAGCCAACTTCAATGTAGTTAGATTCTTAAATGCCCTCTAAAATGGCCTAGCAAGACATTAAGTTCAAGGGAATTTAGGGATGGGCAATAAATGCTGTCCTAGTCAGCGACGCCCACTTCCCACAAAAAGAATTTTAAAAAAATATTGGATCTGGGCCGAGTAATTTGGAATCAAAGGTTAAAAAGAAAAATGGTAGCTGGACAATGGGCTACTTCAAATAAGAGACTTTCCCGGCACAGTCAAGGTATGTTCCCTTGAAGGGCAAAGGTAGGGCAAACAAATCCAGAGCTCCCTGGATGACAAAAATGAAAGAGATGATGATGATGAAGAAGATGAAGAAAATGTGTCCTTTTCACAGATGTCAGGCGGATATTACAATGGTGAACCAGGAATGAATACACAGGTTCGGAGGGGAAGTGAAAAGCAAATAAGAGTAGCAAGAAAGACTATGAAAAGAGACTGGCAGCTAACATAAAATGAATCCCAAAGTCATCTGTAGGCACTGAAATAGTAAAATGGCCAGCAACCAGAAGCTCAGGGTCATGCTTCCGGACTGAGCGGAGGTGTTCCACAAAGCGGTCGCTCAATCTGCATTTGATCTTCCCAATGTAGAGGCAACCACATTGTGAGATGTGAATACAGGATACTAAATTGAAAGAAGTGCAAATAAATCACTGCATCACCTGGAAGGAGTGCCGATGTCCAAAGGAAATTGTGTGCCCTTGTTCATAAGTCACCAAAAGCTAACATGCTAGTGCAGAAAGCAATCTGGAAGGCAAATTCTATGTTGCCTTTTGTTGCAAGAGAATTTGAGTATCGGACTAAAGAAGCCTTGGTGCAATTGTGGAGCCTTGGGGAGAGCGCACCTGGAGTATTGTGTGCAGATTTGGTCTACTTATCTAAGGAAGGATATATTTACAAAAAGGGAGTGCAACGAAGGTTCATCAGACTGATTCCTAGGATGTCAGGATTGTCCTATGAAGTGAGATTGAGGAGACTTTATCCTGCAAAGTTTATTGAGGACTTTATCCTCCAAAGTTTAATCGAAAGAGTGGAGATCTCATTGAAGCATACCGAATTCTTGCTCAACAGGATAGATGCAGGAAGGATGTTTCACCTGGCTGTGAGGTCTAGAATCAGGGATCACAGTATTAGAATGGGACGCAGGCCATTTAGGACTGAAATGAGGAGGAATTGCGTCATGCAGAGGATAGTGAATCATTGGAATTCTCTAACCCAGAGGGCAATGGAGTCTAAGTCATTGAGTATGTTCCTGACAGAGATCGACAGATTTCTAGATGTTAAAAATATCAAGGGATATGGAGATAGTGTGGGAGAATGGTGCAGCGGTAGATGATCATCCATGAACTGGACGAGTGAGAAAGCTGGCTCGAGGAGCTGAATAGCCTACTCCTGCCCCGATTTCTTATGTTCCTATGGCTGAGGATTTCCGTACACAAAAGCTCACACAGCAGAAACTTTAAACAATTACTAGGATTGCTGAAGTGTCACCCTGTGAGAGTGGAAATGTCTCAGTGGAGACCCAATCGCCTGCCCTGCCTCAGTGTGACAGCATTTGTAGTCCCTTCACTTCCACTTCAGCAGAGCACTTGCTGCCACCCAGCAATAAGTCTGCGATACCTACGCCATGCTGAGCTGGTTATATTACAGTCACAGATCACCATGGCAAACTGGTAGTATGAATATGGTTCAGCCAGCCCAGGGTATGGATCACCATGTCCAGCTGGCACAGTGTGAATATGGGTCATCCAACCCACGATACTGATCGCCATGCCAAGCTGGTACATTGTAAACATGGATCAACCTGCCCAGGATACTGATCACCATGCCAAGCTGGTACAGTGTGAATATGGGCCGACAAGCCCAGGTTACTGATCGCCATGCCGAGCCGGTACAGTGCGAATATGGGGCAACCAGCCCAGGATACTACTAGTGATGCCGAGCTGGCACAGTTCAATTATGGGTCAACCAGCCCATGATATCGATCACCATGCCGAGCTAGTGCAATGCGAATATGGGTCAACCAGCCCAGGATACTGATCGCCATGCTGAGCTGGTACAGTGTGAATATGGGTCAACCAGCCCAGGATACTGATCGCCATGCTGAGCTGGTTATATTACAGTCTTGATCCAAACATTGACAAAAGAACTGAACTCCAGAAGGGAGTTAAGAGATACTGCCCTTGACCTCAAGGGGGCGTTTGGCCGAGTATGGAATCAAGGAGTTCCAGTAAAACTGGCGGCAATGGGAATCAGGGGAAATCTCTCTGCTGTTTGGAATCATACCTAACACAAAGGAAGATAGTAGTGGTTGTTGGAGTTCAATCATCTCAGCACATGGATTTGTTAAAGACAGATCATGCATCGCTTATCGAATTGAATTTTTTGATGAAGAAACAGACGTTTGATGAAGGTAATGTGATGGATGTTGTCCATATGAATTTTAAGAAAGCGTTTTAGAAAGGACCAGATAAAAGGCTGGTTAACAAAATTGAGGCTGATGGAAGAGGAGGGCCAGTGTCTAATAGGATTACAAAAATGCCTCAATAGCAGCGTGTCACAGTAAATGGTTGTTAATGAAAATGGTTCGGTTGGAAAAGCTGGTGTGCTTCTCAGTGGTGCAAAAGAGATTGACGGGAAATTTGATGGAGTTGTACACGATTATGACAGGCTTAGATAAGACAGACAAGAAGAAATTGTTCCCATTAACGACTGATGCAAAGACCAGCGGTCACAGATTGAAGGTCTTGGGTGAGTGATGCAGAGGGAATGTGAAGAAGAACTTCTTTTGTTTATGCAGTGGGTCGTAAGGACCTGGAACTCGCTGCCCCCAAAGGTGGTGGAAATGGAGACAAATCAATAATTTCAAAAGGAAACTGGATGGGCACTTGAAGGAAATGTACTTGCAGGGCGATGGGGATTGGCAGGGAGTGGGACTGACTGGACTGCTCTGCAGAGATTCAGCATGCATAATAGCCACCTTCTATGTCAGAACTGCATGGGCCCAATTTTAAACCACCCCAGCCGGCGGAAGATGGCGTGGGAGCAGGGTAAAATTGAGCGGGAGGCTCTGGGAGGCCTACCCACCCCACCTCTGTTGAACCTTACGGCGGTCGGGCAGGGGGAAGAAACGGCCCGTCCACCCGAGACCAATCAAGGCCCTTAAGTGCCCACTTAACGTCCATATAAAGGCCCCCGTTCGCCTCCATGGATATTTTACACGTGGCAAGCGTGCTGGGGGCATGAAAGGGGGGCATGGCAGTCGGGCACAGGGTGCCCGAGTGAGGGGCACCCCTGCCTCGGAACCTACCTCGGGGACCCAAGACGCCCCCTTTCCCGAAACGACCACCGTAGCCTCACGAGGGCACGACTAATCCCCCTGGTGAGACAGTGTGCTGTGTTTGAACTGTCACTCCTCAATATACTGCTTGTGACCCTTCGACTTCCTTTTGTTTAATCTGTTGTCATAGATAAGATCTAAAAGTGGGAGAGGGAACAGAGTTCATGTCAAAGATCCTGGATAATGGCCAGGGACTATTGGGCAGTAATGTGGTCAAAGGTTATCAGCAGTAATTGATTATCGCTATATTTGTATATTGTAGAACAGTAAACCATGCCCTTAATCTGGTGTCCATTGCACCCTCAATATTCCTGATTAAAATATCAGAGGAGTGTGAACCAGAAACTTCTGATGACCCTGAGGTACAGGCGATTCTCGAGTCGGTCCTGAGTGTATTCACAACCCATAAAGATAACTGTGGAAACATGAGCAGACCTGAAGAAATTAACTGACCATTGCATGCTCCATGAAGAAAAATGCTTACTGAGCTGAGATTATATCATATATTCCAGACACTATCAGGTCATTGTTATACCAGGGCGTAGTTCACAAAGACACATTCATTACTAACTGCCCTATTTGGCTGGTTAGAAAACCGGATGGCAGCTGGGGACTGACTATTGACCATCACAAACTCAACTCAGTCACCCCTGTGTGAATCCGATTGTCTGAGAGACACCCACCCTACTCTCCCGGATTCCCAGTGGCAGGGCTGTCTTCTCCAACCTGTATATCTCTAATGGTTATTGTAGTATCCCAGCAAAACCGGAGAAACAACTTAAATTCACATTCATTAATGAGGACCAGAGATACCCCTGGACATATCGGTCACAAGGGGTTCCACAATAACCCCACTATGTTCCACAAACGTATGGCCGGTGCCCTTATGAGCTTTTCACAGTCTTCCTGCTTGCTGCAATATGTCGATGATCTCTTCCTCATCACCACAGACTTTGTCCGCAGATTTATCCCTTTTACAGGAACTACTGCAGTTACTTTAGGAGCTGGACTAAAAGACTATCCACGTAAGACCCAGATGGTATAAGATGGTGTCACCTTTCTAGGTGTCCAGAATGGATCATCCAGAATCAGCCCAGACCAACATCAGGCCGACACCACCCAGTGTCTACAGCTGTTCACCTCAAAGACGTCTCTGTGTCCTATCCTCAGGCCGGTGGGGCATCAGTGGACCCTCATCCAGTGTCTACCCCTGTCCACCTCAAGGACTGCCCTGTGTCCTATCCTCAGGCTGGCGGGCTTTCAGTGGACCCTCATCCCTTGATTTGCGGCTCCTAGATTAGATATACAGCACTGAAACAGGCCCTACGTCCCACCGAGTCTGTGCCGCCCAACAACCACCTATTTATAGTAATCCTACGTTAATACCATGTTCCCTACAACACCCCCACCATTCCCCTACGTACACTAGGGGCAATTTACAATGGCAAATTTACCTATCAACCTGCAAGTCTTTGGCTGTGGGAGGAAACCGGAGCACCCGGCAGAAACCCACACAATCACAGGGAGAACTTGCAAACTCCACACAGGCAGTACACAGAACAGAACCCAGGACATTGGAGCTGTGAGGCTGTGGCAGTAAACAGAACCGAACCCAGGTCACTGGAGATGTGCGGTTGAGGTGCTAACCACTGTGCCGCCTCTTTATGAACTACCTAATGGTGATGATGATCAGATTTTACCCGGTTGGACTGAGGAGAACACTGAAGCAGTAATACAATTGAAGAAAGCTATCGCCCATGCAATGTGTCTTATCTCACCTAACCCTGCCAAGACTTTCCATACGGAGATGGGGGGCACAGAGAAAAGCCTGGCTGTTGTCCATGACAAACTACTCCCCATTGTGAATGATCCAGAATTGTGAGTGTGACTGAACTGATTTACTCTGTTTGTGAAGGACATTTCTTAACCCCGTTCTGGGGCATTCAAAAATTCACTTACACCACGGGGTTCATCGGGGTGATACTGCCCAGTCCATTATAAACGTTCCCAGTATAGGAAAGCAGTAGTAATAGTATTCCCCTGTCAGATAGCCGTACAGTCATAACCATTGGGGCACAGAATGAGACCATTCGGCCCATAGATTCCATTCCAGCTCTTTGCAGATAGATCCAGTCAGTTTCATTCCCAGCTCCGTCTCCATATTCCTGCAAGTTTATTTTCCTCAAGTGTTCATCCAATATCCTTTTGATATCATTCACCATCTCTGTTAATATTCTTCATAGTAAGAGATTTCCAGGCCAATCCGACTCGCCTTTTAAAAAAAGTTGTTCCTTACATCCCCTGTATCTCATGCCCACAACCTTAACTCTTGTCCTTGTATCAATTACTAATGGAAACATCTTTTCCTGTCTACCTTAACCAAGATTGCCATCCTCTTGTATACCTCTATCAAATCCCCCCTCTACCTCCTTTACACCAAGGAAAACAATCCCAGTTTTCCAGATTAACCTTGTAGCTAAAATCCTCCATCCCTGTAACTCACTGCCTGGAAGGATAGTTGAGGAATATACCCTCAACACATTCAAAAGGAGTATGGATGTGCACCTCAAGTGCTGCAGTCTGAAAGGCTTCGGACCAAATGCTGGAAGGTGGGATTAGAATGGGTGAATCGTTTTTAGGCCAGCACAGACACGATGGGACAAGCAGCCTCTTTCTGTGTCATAATTTGTCTATGATTCTAAGATGCAACCCAAGCAATGTTGAAAGAGGAGGCAAGTCAGACACTAGAGGGTATTAAAATTGATAAAGAGGAAGTTTTAGACATTCTGTTTGTACTTAAAGTGAATCAAGCACCTGGGCGAGATGAGATGCATCCAAGGATACTGAACGAATTGAGTGGAAATCGCAAAGGCACTGGCCATAATTTTTAAGACTTCCTCAGACTAATGGGTGGTATCAGAGGACTGGAGAATTGCAAACGTTACACCATTGTTCAAAAAAATGTTGTAAAGATAAACTCAGCAACTACAGGCCAGTCAGTTTAACTTCAATGGCGGGAAAACCTTCAGAAAAAATTATTCGGGACAAAATCAATAGTCACATGGTCAAAAGCGAGTTAATTACGGAACGCCAGCATAGATTTCTTAAGGGAAAATCATGTTTAAATAACTTGATGGAGTTTTTTTGAGGAAGTAAAACTGCGTTGATGAGGACAATGCTGTTGATGTGGAGTACATGAACCTTCAAAAGGCACTTGACACAGTGTCACACAACAGACGTGTGAGCAAACATGCAGCTCATGAAATAAAAGGGATGATAGCAATATAGATACGAAATTGGCTGAGTGACAGGAAACAAAGGGTAGTGGTTAATGCTTGGTTTTCGGGTTGGAGGAAGGTTTGTAGTGGATTTCCCCAGAAATCACTTATAGGAGCCTTGCTTTTCCTGCTATATACTAGTGACCTAGACCGAGGTGTACAGGGCAAAATTTCAAAGTTTTCAGATGATATGAAACTTGGAAGCATTGTGAACTGTGAGGGAGATAGTGCAGAAATTTAAAAGGAAATAGACAAGTTGGTGGAATGGGCAGACAGGTGGCAGATGAAATTCAATGCAGGCAAATGTGAAATGATTTATTTTGGTAGGCAGAACATGGCGAGACAATCTAGAATAAAGGGTTCAATTCTAAAGCAGATGCAGGAGCAGAGGGACCTAGATGTCTATGTGCATAAATCATTGACGGTGGCAGGACATGGTGAGAGAGCGGTTAATAAAACATGTAGTATCCTGGGCTTTATTAATAGAGGCATAGAGCAAGGAAGTTATGTTGAACTTGTATAAGATGCTAGGTCAGCCTCAGCGGAAATATTACATCCAGTTCTGGGCGCCACGCCTTATGAAAGAAGTGAGGGCATTGGAGAGAGTACAGAAAAGGTTCACGAGAATGTTTCCAGAGGTAAGGAACTTCAGTTATGAAGGTAGATTGGAGTAGTTTGGACTGTTTTCATTGGAGAAAAGAAGACTGAGAGATAATTTGATAGAGGTATTCTGAATCATGAGGTGTCTGGACAGAGTAGATAGAGAGAAACTGCTCACACTCGTGAAAGGATCGACAACGAAAGGGCACAGATTTAAAGTAATGGTTAAATGAAGCAACCGCGATATGAGGAAAGGTTTTTTTTTTCACGCAGTATGTGTTAAGGTCTGGAATTCACTGCCTGAGAGTGTGGTGGAGGCAAATTTAATGGAAGCTGAATAGACTGCTATATGAGAAGGAAGAATGTGCAATATTACAGGGATTAAGCAGTGAATGGCATTTGGTGAATTACTCATTCAGAAAGCCTGTGCCGACAGGCTGAATGGTTCCTTCTGTGCTGTAATAATGTTCTGATTGTTTTATTGCAGGATGGTGACCAAGGCGACGCTGTGATGGGACATCTCAGATGAGTGTAATGGTGGAGCATGGGGGATCCATGGTGGGAAAGGGAAGTTGTCCTACCAGAACTGCAATCTTAGCAGGGATTCTCCGGCAGCCTGTCCAGGTCGAAGATATTCAGGAAATATCCTCCCTGCCTCCTCCTCCTTCTCCTGATGTTGTCTCCGGATTCCTGGTGCCAATGCCTGTGTTCTCATGATGGTGATGATATGAAGGGTGCAGCAGAACACCATGAACATGGACACCTGCTCCAGTGAGTACTGGAGGGCTTCCCCGAGCGGTTCAGACATCGGAAGCATTGCTTCATCACACCGATGGTCTGTTCCACCATGTTCCTGTTGATCCATTGTTCACATTATACACATGTTAATTGCGTGAGGTTGGTTGGCAGTGCGAGGTGGTTTGAGGGTGTAGAAACATGACCTGTGTCTAGAGGGGGTTTCCTTTGTCTCTGAGGAGCCACATTATGGTTCTTCATTGAGTTCTTAAGTGTTGGGACCAGCTGACTGTTTCAGAATGAAGGTATCGTGGCTGCTACCAGGATAGTGGACATTCACCAACATGATGTACTGGGCATGCTCACACGCCAACTGTACATCAATGGAGTGAGAGTTCTTTCAGTTCCTGTGCCTCTCCCCGATGCCATGGACGCCCCGTAGAGCCACCTAGACCATCAGGAATCCCGCTATCCTGACAAAGCCACGGGACCTCTCATCCTGCTTTTCCCTGCTGAGGGAGAAAATGATGACATAGATGTTCACCCTCACCTCCCAGAATTATCAATGGACAACACAGAGGCCTAGCGACGATGGACCGTAGGGCATGCTTCTGGGCTGTACATCTCTATGACTCTAAAACTGCTGGGTTTCAGAAACAATTATCAAGGAAAAAGACCAACACACACTTGGAGTGGTTTGAGTTAATTAAGGATAGTTAGCACGGATTTTAAAAAGGCAGATCATGCTTTACTACTCTAATTAAATTTCTGATGATGTATCAGAGAAGGCTGATGATGGGAATGTGCTGGATGCTGTTCATAACGGTTTTTAAAAAAGTATTTGATTAGGTGCCACATTAAAGGCTGGTGAACAAAGTTGAGCCTCATTGAATAGAATGATCAGTGTCCAATTGGATCAAAAATTGGCTTAAGGGCAGAAAACAGAGAAATGGTTGTTTTTCAGACTAGAGGAGGGTAGAATGTGGGTGTTCCACAAGGGTTAGTGCTGGGACATCTGCTTGTTTTGTTACAAATGAATGACCTGGATCTTGGAAATCAGCATAGAATTTTAAAATTTAGTCATTTAGTTATGCAGTACAGAAACAGGCCCTTCGGCCCACCGAATCCTAGCCGACCAACAACCACCCCTTTTATTCTAATCTTACATTAACACCCTATTCCCTACCACATCCCCACCATTCTCCTACCTACACTAGGGACACCTTACAATGGCCAATTTCCCTCTCAACCTGCAAGTCTTCGGCTGTGGGAGGAAACTGTCGGAAACCCATGCAGACACAGGGGGAACTTGCAAACTCCACTCAGGCAGTACCGAGAACTGAACCCAGGTTGCTGGAGCTGTGAGGTGACAGTCCTAACCACCGCGCAACTATGCCGCCCTTTGTTAATGATGCCAAATTTTCAGGAGTGGCAAACAAGTCAGTATAATACAAACTGCCTGCAACAGGATAGAGATAGGTGAGCAGAATGGACAGTGAAATGGACGATCGAAGTTCATCCGGAGGAGAGTAAGGTGATGCATTTTGGCAGAAGGGATAGTGTGAGGCTATGCAGAAAGAATAGCATAGTTCTAAAGAGTGTGCAAGAACAGAGGAACCTGTGTGTGGATGTATATATATCTTTGAAGGTCGCAGGACATATTAAGAGAGAGAGATTAAAAAGTATCTTGTGCTTATGAATAGAGGCATAGAGTACAAAAGCAGGGAAGTTATGTCGACAATTTATACAGCCATGGTTATGCCCCAAGTGGATTACTGTGTCCAGTTCTGGTCAGCACACTTTAGGGAAGATATGAGGGTCCTGGAGAGGGTTCAGAGGAGATTTATCAGAATGGTTCCATGGACTGGTGGGGGTGGTGTTTGTTACAAGGTTAGGTTGGAAAATGTGGGATTGTTCTCCCTGGAGAAAACGAGATTGAGGGAATATTTACGAGAAGTATACAAGAGTATGAGAGAATTGCACAGAATCAGAGATATTGCAGCACAGAAGGAGGCCATTCGACCCTCATATCTGCACTGGCCTTTTCCCTATTTCCCTGAACATTCTTCTTCTCATGTCACCATCTAATTCCCTTTCGAATGCCTCAAGTTAACCTCTCTCAATCGCATTCTGTGACAGTGCTTTCCAGATCCCAACCAATCGCTGTGTGAAAATGTTTTCCTCATGTTTACATTGTTTTTATTTTACCAAGTAAATTAAATCTATGCCCATCCGTTTTTGATCCTTTGACGAGTGGAAACTGTTTCTCCCTACCTACTCAGTCCAGACCCCTCATGAGTTTGACAGGTTTAGAAAAGATAGAAAGGAAGGAGCTGTTCCCACTAACTGATGAAACATGGACTAGGGAGCACAGATGGAAGGTTTGGGTAAGAGATGCAGGGGGAATATGAGGAAGATTTTTTTTACACACGGGATGGTAATGATAATGGTAATGGTAATGGTAATGTCTGGAACTCACTGCCCATGAGGGTGGTGGAATTGAAGACCGTTCAAAAGGAAAGCGGATGGGCTCTTGATGGAAATAGATTTGCAAGGCTACCGGAATCGAGCGTGTGAGTGGGACTGCCTGCATAGCACAGTGGAGAGCTGGCATCGTCAACACATTACACAAAGGACATGATTGCCCTGGAGAGAGTGCAGAGGAGATTTACAATTGTGTTGCCAGGGCTTGAAAGTTGCAACTACATGGAATATTGGATCGGCTATTGCTGTTTTCCTTAGAACAGATGAATCTGAGGGGTGACTTTATAGAAGTGTGCAAAATTATGAAGGGTCCTAGATAGAGCAGACAATAAGGGTCTGTTTCCCTTAGTGGAGAGGTCAATTACCAGGAAGCATAGAGTTAAGGTGATTAGTAGAAGGATTAGAGGAGAAATGAGGGAAAGGTTTTTCTCTCAGAGGGTGGTGGGTGCCTGAAATTCACTGCCAGGAACGGTTGTGGAGGCAGAAACCCTCAATTGTTTTAAAATGTTCTTGGACATGCACCTGAAGTGCTGCAAACTGCAGGTGTTGGAATGTGGGATTAGATTGGGCGGCTATTTTTTTTTTCTTGGTGAGCATGGACGCAACGGGCTGAAGGAACTCCTTTTGAGCTGTAATCTTCCCATGGTTCTATTTGCTAATGGGCGGGTTGAGTTGGTAGCTAGGAAATGCTTGGAGTAGAGACAGAAAACAACGGCTACAATCTTCTCAATATTTAATTGGCATTGCAGATGTATGAGGTAATACATTTTGGAAGGATGAATGAGGAGAGACAATGCAAGTTAAATGATACAACTATAAAGGTGATGAAATCACAGAGACACAAGGGGTGTTTGTGTACAAATCTTTGAAGCTGGCAGGAAAGGTTTTTGTTTCGGATTGGTTTGGATTTGAATGCACTGTCTTATAGGCTGATGGATACAGATTCAAAAGTAGATCCCAAAAGGGAATTGGATAAATATCTGAAGGAAAAAATGCAAGGATATGGTGAACAAGCAAGGGAGTGGGACTAACTGGATTGCTCTCTGAAAGGACCAGCACATACTTGATGGGCCGAATGACCTCATTCAAGGCTGTGCTATTCTATGTTTGAATGATTGTTCCTGCCTGCACTTGCCCAATATTCCTATTCTTTCAACATATCTTTGATAAATTACTACATAACAGCCGTGTTAGCAAATTAGAAACACAAATGATTAAAGGGCCAACGTCAACCGGGGCTCAGTTTGTATCTCTCTCCCTTTTTAGTACAAGCTTCTAGGATCAAGTGTCACTGCAGGACTTGATCACAAGAATGAAGGCTGACACTGCAGTGCAGTACAGACGGAATGTTGCAGTGACAGGTGCCGTCTATCGAATGAGACATTAAACCAAGGCCGCGTCTGGCCTCTCAGGTGGATGTTAAAGATGACATCGCACTATGTAGAAGCAGAGCAGGGGGATTATTCCCGGTGTCCTGGTCAATGTTTATCCCTCAATCAACATCAGAAAAACAAATCTGATCTTTATCACATTGCTGCTTGTGGGATCTTGCTGTGCATAAATTGGCTGCCCTGTTTCCTACATTACGAGAGAGACTTGGGCATAAAAAGTACTCATTGGTTGTAAATCGCGTTTGAAAATGCAGTAGTCGTGAAAGTCGCTACATAAATGGAAGTTTTTTTTTTCAATGCCAGCATGCAGGAAATTAGCTAAGTGACAGAAAGCAGAGAATAGGGGAGAATGGTTATTGTTCAGTCTGAAGTGAAGCAAACTGTGGTGTTCCCCAGGATCAAAGTTTGGATCACTGTTGATGTATGTTAATGCAATGGGCTTGCGCACAGGGGTGATAATGTCAATGTTTTCAGATGGACGTAAGCTGAGAAATGTTAATAAACGGTGAGAAGGATAGTAACAGACTTCAAGAGCACAGAGACTGACTAGTGAAATGGGCAAGTACATGACAGATGTGATTTAACACAGTGAAGTGTGAAGTGAGACATTTGGGTAGGAAGTAAGTGGAGAAACAATATAAACTAAATGGTACCATTCTAAAGCGGGTGCAGGATTAGAGAGACCTGGGGTGTACATACACAGATCTTTGAAGGTAACATGTAGTGTGCTTGGTGTTAGAGAGAGGGGCACAGAGTAATAAAACACAGGAGGAAATGCTGATTTTGATACACCATTGGTTAGGTCCCAGCTGGAGAACTGCATCCAATTCTGATCATCACAATTTGCTCAAGATGTCAAGGTCTTAGTGGAGATACAGAGGTGATTTACCAGAATGGTACCAGGGATCTGGGCAGAGATTGGGACAGCTGGGATTGTTCTCTTTAGAGCAGTGAAGTGTAAGAGAAGATTTAATATAGAATTCAGAATCATGAAGGGTATTGATAGGGCAATTAATGTGGAACTGTTTCCTGTGTCAGAACGTTCATTATTAAAAAGACACAGAATGAAGGAAATTGACAAAGAGCCAGAGGTGAAATGAGGAGAATCTTCTTACACAGCGAGTTGTTGGGATCTGGAATTCACTGCCTGAAAACATGGTGGAAGCAGATTCAATAATATCTTTCAAAAGAGAATTTAACAAATACTTGTTGAGGAAACAATGGAGGAGTCTGGGGAAAGAGGAGAGGAGTGGAACTAATTATATAGCGTTTGACACAATGGATCGAATATCCTCCTTCTGTGCTGCACCAATCTCTGCATCTATGAGCAAGACACAGAGAGTCCCGAGAGACAGAAAGCATGCAAGATTAAAAGTGAAATGGAAAGAGCGAGAATGTTGGGTTTGCATCACTTTTTGGGCAGAGGGCCGAAGGGCCTGTTTCTGTGTTGTATTAACTCTGTGACTCTGAGGGGGCATAATCTGCCCCTGCCCGTTCCTGCTTTGGAAGGTGACACAAACACTTCCCGCTGCCTCCTCGTTCTCATGAATTCTACATGCCGCCCAGGTTGACACGCGCTACTGCCTGTCTGCACACCTAACAGGGCCCTAAATGTGTGTGAGGCTGGCACGTGTTTCAGCCAGGATTCAGCTCTTAAAGACAGTCTGTCCCCCTTAAAGGGAAACTACACTGAATCATAGCAGGCAGCTGAGTGTGAATGCTGCAATTGGAGACAAGGTAAATGGAATAATAGGACAGAGAGAGGGCTCTGCGGTTCACGCATTTGGTGCTGGAGGTCTTAGTTATGGAGGTTGACAAGAGGAGAGAGGCCATGTGTTTGTGGGGAGGGGTGGAGACCCTCAAAGAGCGCCCTCCAAAGGGAAACGGAGCAGGTGGCCGGGTAGGTCAATGCAAGAGGTCTGGCCCCGAGAACCAGGCAGCAGAGCCAGAAAAGGTTTAATGATCTCACCCAGATGGTCAATGTCAGTGCATTCATCTGTACATGGCATCTCTACCCCAACACCACCAACTTCTCACACTGCCCAATGTACCACACTCCCATGACTCACCCATCAGCAGTCCCTAACACTCAGGACTCACTCCTAACATTCACATACCCCAACTCACCCTCAAACACCTTCCACTGATACCAGCCTCACACTCACCTATCACTGCCTTTACATACATCCAGCTATTAATCTATGGCAGGCACATCACCTAAACACAGTGAAACACAATTACTGATATTCTGCCCTCTCTATTACAGGACAAGGTAGCCCCTAATCACAGGGAGCAGCAGTGAACCGGAGGGGGCAAGGCATACCTTCATCCCCTGAGCCTGAGGGAGGAGATGGTTCTCCACATCATGGGACCGGCTGTGACATAGGCCGTCGCATCCGGCATCACCAATAACATTCAGCATGATGCTAAGTTCTTGCCTTACATCCGTTCTTAACACCCACCTGCCCCTCATCTTGCTGTCTGGGATAATACACAAGCTGCAGATGGTGGGACCATGGACATCCTGTTTTCTATCCCACCCCCAATCCCTCACACCAACCTACCCCTTCTGATGTGACACTTTCCAATGATACCCCAAAACTGCCAGCTTCCCAGTCACAGCACCTTCAGGAGACAGAGAGAGAGAGCAGCAGCACAGCACTGATGGTGAAGCCCCATCACTTGGTCTGATACGCTCAGCCACTAGCTCAATACTTACACTGCCTGTGTAGAGTCGGAATCTGCACATAGTGAGTCACCGAGCACGAGTGATCTGCAACCAGGCCAAGGGGAATCGATAGTTCATGTGTCAGCTCATCGGAGGGCGAGGTCAAAAACGAGCTATAATTCACACAACTCAGATCTGATTATTGCTGGAGAAGCATACAGGAGATTGCTGATGGATATGTACACTGAGATACTTTGTCCATAGACAGACCTGTCAGAGAGTCTGTTGTCATTGTCAAGGAACATGGAGAAGCCCGGCTCCAACATGGCATAGAATATTGCACAGAGCTGGAAGCTCATTCCTTCCCCTGTGGAAGTGGTCACTAACTCCATGACTGCCCTAGCAGACCCAGCCCTGACACAGTGGCTGGTGACCATTGTCTCAGCTTCCACAGCATCACAGACGGCAGACACTCAACGTCTCAGTGCAGCAGAGGAAGCTCAGGCTGAATTCATGACATCCATGTTTTGCCATGCAGGATCAGACTGCTGCCATCATGGCTGTGGATCTCAGTGCGCAAAGGGGTTTGCAGGTTCTCACAGCAATCCAGCGATCTGTGATCCAGTAGATTACTAAAGTTTCTGAGGTGTCGCCCCGTAGTAGTGTCAGTGGCTCCGTGGAGCACTAACCTGTTGTCGTCTCTCAATATGACAATATTTGTTCACCCTTCACTGCCGCTCCACCAGTGTACTTGCTGTTACCCATCTGCAGTCCAAGCTGCTACTGCCCACATCGACGTGGTGCAGTCCGAATCCGAGCCCTCAAGACCCAAAGCTACTCGAGGACGTCCTGCACGGCAATATGCAGTCTCCCCCAGTGAAAGTCAGCAGCCTTCCACCAGCCATGCTTCAATCACTGGGGAAGCAATGTGTAGGAGCACTAGGCAAGTCGAGGGTACCCACAAGACAGGCAAAAGGGAATATACAAGAGTGCATCATTCAGTTTTCATTGTATAACTGGATGTGTTGTTAGATTAAGACGTTAAGAAAAAAGGTTTGTGTTGGTGGTTTGTATTGCAGGATGGTGATCAAGGGGACGCTGTGATGGGGCGTCTCTGGTGTGTGTGATTGTGGAGATTGGGGGAACAATGGTGGGAAAGGGAAGTTGTCCTATGGGAACTGGAATCTTAGCAAGGACTCTCCGACAGCCTGTCCGGGTCGAAGGCATCCAGGAAATATCCTCCCTGCCTCCTCCTCCTCCTGATGTGGCCTGCGGATTCCTGTTGCCAACGTCTGTGTCCTCATGATGGCGATGATATGAAGGGTGCAGCAGAACACCATGAAGTTGGACACCTGCTCCAATGTGTACTGGAGGGCTCCCTCCGAGCGGTTCAGACATCAGAAGCATTTCTTCATCACACTGATGGTCTGTTCCACGTTGGTCCTGGTGGCTCCACTGCTCACGTTGCACACATGTTAATTGTGTGAGGTTGATTGCGGTGGGAAGTAGGGTTTGTTTTCCTTGGGGGTGAATCATGTGTCATGTAAATTGGGGTGGGGGTAGCGATTCTCTCTGAAGAGCCACATACTGGTTCTCCACAAATTTCTGAAGGTCGTGTGAACAGCTGAATGCTGCAAAATGAAGGCATCGTGCCCCGCAGAGCCTCCTACACCATCAGGAATCCCGTTATCCTGACAAAGCCATTGGACCTCTCATCCTGCTTCTCCATGCTGAGGGAGAACATTATATCTTCACCTCACCAGAATAGACGGCCACTCTCCTGGCAGATACATCAATGGACAACACACAGTCCTCACAACTACAGGCCAGTTAGTTCAATACCAGCAGTGGGAAAGGTTTTTAGAAACAATCAGCAGGGAACAAAAGCAGTCATTTTGAGAGGTTTGAGGTAAGTCATGATAACCAGCATGGATTTACAAAAGGAATGTCATGCTTGACTAATCTAATCGAATTTTCTGATGATGTAACAGAGAAGTTGGATGAAGGGACTGTGATGAATGTTGTCTATATTGGTTTGAAGAATGTGTTTGATAAAGTATCACATAAAAAGGTAAGAATAGGATGAAGGGTCACTGACCTGAAACGTTAACTCTGCTTTTCGCTCCACTGATGCTGCCAGGCATGCTGAGTATTTCCAGCATTTCTTGTTTTTATTTCAAAATAACCTCCTTGCCCTTGCATTCCATGCTGCTGTTAATAAAGTACAGGATAATGTATGCTTTATCAACCATTCTTTCAACTATCCTGCCAGCTTTAGTGACTTATGCCCATATACACCCATGTCCCTCTGCTCCTGCACCCCGTTCAGAATTCTACTCTTTATTCTATATTGTCTCTCCATTTTCTTCCTACCAAGATGAATCACTTCACATTTCTCCACATTGAAGATCATCTTCCACCTGTCTGTCCATTCCACCAACTTGAATTTGTCCTTTTGAAGATCTACATTATCCTCCTCAGAGCTCACAACGCCTCCAAGTTACGTATCATCTACAAACATTGAAATTGTGCCCTACACACCAAGGTCTCGGTCATTCATATATATCAGGAAGAGGAAAGGTCGAAACGCTGATCCCTGGGGAACTCCAGTAAAAGGCTTAAATACAAACAAAAAGTGCTGTTCGTACTCAGCAGGTCTGGCAACATCTATGATTAGCGAAGCAAATCATCAGATTTGTGACCTTTCATCAGAATTGGCAAAGGTTAGAAAAGTAATATGTTTTAAGCAAATAAAGCGAGGGTAGGGCGAAAGAGAACAAAGGGTAAGGTGTTGATAGGACAGAGGGTCACAGAAAATAACTGGCAAGGAAGTCATGGGGCAAAGGCGAAGGCAAAAAATAAAGTGCTAATGGTGTGGTGAAAGACAAAGCGTTAGTGCAGAGAGGGTGTTAAATGACAGATTAATGAACAACCCTGGCTAAAAGCACCAACATAAAAATCCCATTTTAAGGCCGGTACATGGTAAAACAAAACAATAATTAACAAGGCCAGCCATGCTCTGAAATTATTGAACTCAATGTTAAGACGGGAAGGCTGTAGAATGCCGAATCGAACACTGAGTTGACGTTTCTGAAGCTTACGCTAATGTTCACTGGAACACCACAGCAGGCCAAACGCAGATTGGGTGACCACTTCGTGGAACACCTCCACTCAGTCCAAAAGCATGACAGGATTTTCCACTCGCTTGTCATTTCAACACCCACCCCACCCCCGTTCTCTTGCCGACATTTCTGACCTTGTCGTTCCCCCCATACCCCTGCTTTACTTGCTTAAACCTGTTACATTTCTAACCTTTACCAGTTCCGATGAAATGTCTGAAACATTAACTCTGTTTCTCTCCCCAAAGATGCTGCCAGACCCGTTGAGTATTTCCAGCACTTGAGATTTTTATTAACTCTGTTTCTCTCTTCACAGATGTTGCCTGACCTGCTGAATATTTCCAGCACTTTTCGTTTTTATTTCAGATTTCCAGCAGTTCCTGTATTTTGTTTTGATTCCATTACAACCCTTTCTCCAGCCCGAAAAGCATCCAATAATCACTGCTCTCTGTTTTCTGTCGCTCAACCAATTTAGTTTCATATTGCTACTGTCCTTTATATTCGATGAGCTACACCTTTGCCCACAAGTTTGTTGTGTGACACTTTATCAAATGGCTTTTGGAAGTCCATGTACCCCACATCATCAGCATTGCACTCAACAAGCTTCATTTCTACCTCTTCGCAAAACCCCATAAAGTTAGTTAAACAACATTTTCCCACATAAAATCCGTGCAGGTGTTACTTAACTAACACGCATTTGTCCATGTGCCCATTAGTTTTGTCCCAAATATTACACCAAGGTTGCAAACAGTCTATCTGAATCTCAGACTGTTACCAGGGAGAGGAGGGGGGGGGGGGGGGGGGAATCAATAGCAAGGGAAGAGAGCTGGAGTACGAAGTGAAAACAATGACTTCAGTTTTCCCAATATTTAATTGGAGGAAATTTCTTCTCATCCAGTACTGGGTGTCAGATAAGCAGTCTGATAATTTAACAGAAGTGGAGGAGTGGAGAGAGGTGGTGGTGAGGTAAACTTGAAAGAGTTCTTTGATAAAACAATGGATAGGGTTGATGAGGGTGGTGTGATTGAAGTTATATATATGTACTTTCAAATGGTGTTTGATTAAGTGACATTCAATAGACAGGTTAGCAAAACTGAACCCCATGGATTGAAGTGGCAGTAAAAGTGTGGATATAACATTGGCTAAGGAACAGTAAACAGAGAGAAGTGGTGACAGGTTGTTGTTCAGACTCGATGGGGGTATGCAGTGGTGTTCCCCAGGGTGCGGTATTGGGACCACTGATCTTACTGCTCTTGGAAAGCCCGGGGTGGGTAGTGTAGAGCTCCCTCCTCATCCCTCTTTACAGTTCGCCCTCTCTCTGCAGCCTCTGCTCCAATTGTTGGTCATGTTACCGACCCAGAGACACTGTAACTACAGTCCCCATACCTCGTCCAGTGTTGGGTCACCAAATCCTCTGTCCTCCCAGAATGTTACACAACCTCCAGAAAACCATTCACAGCACCTCCACTAACTTTACAAGAGCATCGTAATTCAAAAGACCCTCACCTGTAAGTTGGATGCCTGGTCCTTTTAAATAATACTGGAGGGAGTTCCTCGTTTTGCTGAATGTATGTTCAGCTGACAGTGACTAACACAGGTGGTCAATGGACATGCACAGACCAAGTTTCAAAGACGTACATCAAAGCAGCCAGAATGGATGATTGACACCATATTCAGACCCTCCTCACACTACAGACACACACACGTTACACCCACGCAAGCACCCCGGCCAGCCTCGGTGTCCTGCACAATATGCTGGAGGTGACCGGCAGTGCAGCTCACAACTTTTTATGGATCCAAACTTCCACAGCGCCAGTGGTGCTGGAGAGATGAAATGCCTGGTTAAGGAGGAGAGACAGAGGGAAATAAACTCACTTTAAAAAGGGAATTAGAAAAAGTATTTAAGATGAACAAGTTTCAGGAGTATTGGAAATGGACAGGGGATTGGGATAATCAGAGGGGTGAGGATAGAGAGAGATTTGATCATGCGAGTGAGAATATTAAAATTGCGGTGTTACTGGACCAAGAGTTTTCCTAATTACTTGCTGAACCTGCATACTAACCTTATACAGTTCATGTACCAGGACACCCAGATCCCTCTGCATCTCAGAGCTCTGCATCTCTCACCATTCAGGCAGTATGCTCAGTTCATTTTTATTATTCCTGCCAAATTCAACATTTTCACATTTTCTCACATTGTACTCCATTTGCCAGATCTTTGCCCACTCATTTAACCTATCTATATCCTTGTGTAACCTCCGCATGTCCTCTTCACAACTTACTTTCTTACCTATCTTTGTGTCATCAACAAAAGTAACAACCATACCTTCGGTCCCTTCATCTAAGTCACTTATATAAACTGTATAAAGTTGAGGCCCCAGCACTGATCCCAGTGGCACACCACGCATTACATTTTGTCAACCAGAAAATAGCCCATTTATGCCTACTGTCTGTTTCCTGTTAGCTAGCCAAACTTCTATCCGTGCCAAAATGTTACCCCCTGCACCATGAATTTCCATTTGCTGCAATAACCTTTGAGGTGGCACCTTATCAAATGCCTTCTGGTAATCTATGTGTCATGCATTCACTAGTTCCCCTTTATCCACAGCACATATTACTTCTTCAAAGAACTCCAATAAATTTGGTTAAATATGATTTCCCTTTCACAACACCATATTGTTTCTGCATGATCACCCTGATTTTTTTTACATGCCCTGCTATAATGACTTTAATAATAGCTTCTAACATCTGATCCGTCGCCAGAAAGCCTTTCTCACCTTTAACAGGTCGTATGTCTGCTATGTCTATTCTGATTGTGTGCTACATTTGAACTTTCTCTTCTCAATAAACTGCTTGTGACCCTTCGACCTCCTTTTGGGTAATCTGTGACCCTGGATCAGATTTCACAGTGGTGTAGGAGAGGGATCACAGAAATAGGGATCATAGACATGGTTTACCTGGTTTGTGAGAAATGACAAACTCAGTTGAGCGATCATTGCTGTGAATGGGTAGAAGATTTGGAGACAGAGACAGATTACATTTGTGCAAACGCTTGTGGTTATTGCAAAGGCTGGGTAGGAATTTGTGACAGAGAGATACAGAATGTACAAGCAAACAGGTGTGATCAGCGTGGGTCTGGTTAGGACATCTGGTGATAGAGAAAGAGTTTACACTCGATCAAACGTGTTTTTTCATCACAAAGAGAGGGGGCGGGGTGAGGGTGGTTGGGGCGGGGGGAAATGAAATAGAGCTTTGAACAAGTAAAGCCAGAAATACAATGTCATCAGCATATCACAGCAAATATTCAATTGATAACCTGGCAGAGAAAAAAAAAACAGGCACACCTGGGGAGACGGACATCCCAAGGATTTTCCAGGAGTATGATGGGGATTACGATTTCATTCTCAACAGAATATCTGATGATGTCCAGAAATGCAAATCTAAGCGAAAAAAAAGGGCTGAGATAAGTTGGTCAATGGGGCACATCTGTGTACCTGACGGTTAAATAAAAGACACAAAAACTGAAGGAAGAGTTGGACAATTTACAGAAGGAAAAGGAAAATGAAGGTTGGCAGGAGAACATTGGCATCCTGTACAATGAGATACTCTGGCATCAGCAGCCACATGACGGAGTATATTATCCACAGAGAACATTAGAACAAATACTGGAACAAAACACTGAGTTATAGGCAGAAACTCCCAGACCAAGTGAGGAGTTAGAAGATGTGAAGAGGTGCTTTGAGGGAATTAGACCAGTGTTAATGCTCTGCCTCCCCTGAAGCTGATCCACACCCTGTGTTTAGATAACATCCGACAGTTTCAGACACAACCAATCAACAGTGGGCAGTCGTCGCTGCTGATGCAAACACAAAGCCAGATATCCAGCTCTGGTTGGGACAACACATTTGAGAGCCTCACAACCCCTGGTCAACCTCCTCCATACAAGCACGACAAGATAACTGGAAAATACCAGGGTGTGTGTTAACCTGGACCTAAGCTGCAGGCCAGACCAACAACAAGACTGACATCGATGGGGTCAGTGAGCAACCATCTACAGTGATTGACAGTGAGAGAAATGTCACCATCACAACCACACAGAGGTCCCTTACCCCCGTTGAGGCCAGGGCTCTAAATCAGGAACTTGGAATGGTGAATATGAGCAGCAGCTCCCTCGATCTGATTGCTCTGTATTCTCAATTGCAAATTACATATACATATCAGAAAAAAACAAAGGTCCTAGCACTGATCCTTAGGGAACACTACAGTCTACCTTCCTGCAGTCTGAAGAACAACTATTTATCACAACTCACTGTTTTCTGTCATTAAGACAGTTTTCTACCCAAGCTGACACTGACCCTCCTATTCCATGAACATAAATTAACTGCCCAGATGTCACAAACAGACTGTGAAAGAAACTACAAGTTCATCTTCCAACTAATGAAATCCTAAATGAAAAAAATAACATAAGTTTGGAAAGAGAGCAACTCATAGATCTCTTAAAATTCAGTCAATCATTAACTTTACTGCATTCAGTACTCTGTACAAGCAGGGTACCCTAAAACCGGACTCGGTGTAACTTACTCTGTTTGGGGTTGAGGGAGGGTATTGCAGAGATTAGAGATCAGAGCAGAAAGTGCTGGAAATACTCAGCAGGTCTGACATCATCTGTGTAGAGAAAAACAGAGTTAATGTTTCAGATCTTTGTCATCTCATCAGAACTGGTAAACTTTACAGATGTAACAGTCTTTAAGCAAGTGAAAGAGGGGAAGGGGAAGAAGAACAAGAAGGAAGGACTGTGATGGTACTGAGAGGGGAGAGATTAAACGACAGACTGCTATATTTGTAACGTTTACCAGTTCTGATCAAGTGTCCCAGATCTGCAATATTAACTCTGTTTCTCTCTACACAGATGCTGCCAGGCCTGCTGAGTATTTCTGGCACTTCCTGTTCTCATTTCAGAGTTCCAGCATCAGCACCCTTTTGCTTTTATTTTAGTGTTTTATTCACTGCCACTTCTGTTCCAGGAATGCCTACCTTGAAGAAGTTCTGCTCTTCTCTTCCAGAGCTTAGGGCCACGGCAGCTGAAGGCACGGCCACCAATGGTAGAGTAATTAACCTCGAGGATGCTCGAATCCAGAGCGGCGGCAGCGAGAGCCGGAACAGGGGAGAGGAGCCGGGAGATAAAAGGAGCCGAAGCCAGAGACCAGAAGCAGCAGTGAGAGCGACGGCAGCGAGAGCAGAAACAGGCGAGAGGAGCCGGGAGATAAAAGGAGCCGAAGTCAGAGACCAGAAGCAGCAGGTGTGGACTGCTTGACCAGCAAAAATTCAAGTGTGACGTCACCGGAGAGCTGGTAAGTGATTGGTGGGTATTTCTTTCTTCCATTTGAGCAGCGGGAGCGTTCAGAGCGCCAGCCAGGGGGCAGCCGGGAAGGTAAGTTGAGCTGGGAAGTACTTACCTCGTGATTCGGCGGACACGGGGACTGTTGGGTAAGTGAACATATATTCGAGCAGTGGCTAAACCTGAAACACTACACGTGTAGTGTCTCCCACCCATCCTCCTCCTCTAATCAAAAAGAAGGACTCTTGAGTGGAGGGTTTGGTAAGGTAAGGTTTTCCTTTATTTTTTTTAAATCTCTTTTGTCAATTTAGTGCGGAGGGGATGGAAGCTAGGGCAGTTGCATTCTCCTCTTGCAGGATGTGGGAGGTAACGGTCACCACTTGTGTCCCTGCTGACTTCACCTGTGAGAAGTGCACCCAACTCCAGCTCCTCACAGACCGCGTTAGAGAGCTGGAGCTGGATGACCTTCGGATCATTCAGGAGGCTGAGGGGGTGATAGAGAGCAGTTATAGGGAAGTAGTGACACGGACGTTACAGGATAAAGGTAGCTGGGTGACCGACAGGGGAGGGAAAGTGAATAGGCGCACAGTGCAGGGATCCCCTGTGGCCGTTCCCCTCAATAATAAGTATACCGTTTTGGATACGGTTGGGGGGGATGACCTACCAGGGGAAAGCCAAAGTGGCCGGGTCTGTGGCACTGAACCTGGCTCTTTGGCTCAGAAGGGATGGGGGAAGAATAGGAGAGCGATAGTGATAGGAGATTCAGTGGTTAGAGGAACAGACAGGAGATTCTGTGGTCCCGAACGAGACTCCCGGATGTCTCGGATCGAGCCTACCGGATTCTTAAGGGGCAGGGGGAGCAGCCAGAAGTGGTGGTACACATCGGTACCAATGACATAGCTAGGGAAAGGGATGAGGACCAGCAAAGCGAATATAGGGAGTTAGGTTGGAAGATAAAAGGCAGGATGAGCAGAATAGTAATCTCAGGACTGATACCGGTACCACGTGCTAGTGAGGCTAGAAACAGAGAGCGAGTGCAGTTGAACACATAGCTACAGAGCTGGTGCAGGAGGCTGGGCTTCAGACATGTGGATCATTGTGATACCTTCTGGGGAAGGTGGGACCTGTACAAGAAGGACGGGTTGCATCTGAACTGGAGGGGCACCAATATCCTGGGCGGGAGGTTTGCTAGAGCTCTTCGGGAGGGTTTAAATTAGTTTGGCAGGGGGATGGGAATCGGGGCTATGGATCAGTGGATGGGGTAGCTGTTGAACAGACAGTTACAGAGTGCAGAGAGTCTGCGAAGAAGGTTAGACAGTTGACAGGGCAAAGTTTCAGCCAGTATGATGGGTTGAAGTGTGTCTATTTTAACGCAAGACGTGTCAGGAATAAGGGTGATGAATTTAGAGCATGGATCAGTACTTGGAGCGACGATGTTGTGGCCATGACGGAGACTTGTAATCACAGGGGCAGGAATGGATGTTGGATATTCTGGTGTTTAAATATTTCAAAAGGAATAGGGAGGGAGGTAAAAGAGTTGGAGGAGTGGCATTGGTAATCAGGGATAGTATCACAGCTGCAGAAAGGGAGGTCGTCGAGGAGGGTTTGTCTACTGAGTCAGTATGGGTGGAAGTCAGAAACAGGAAAGGAGCAGTCAATTTATTGGGAGTTTTCTATAGACCCCCCAATAGCAACAGAGACACAGAGAAACAGATTGGGAGGCAGATTTTGGAAAGGTGCAGCAGTAACAATGTTGTTGTCATGGGTGACTTCAACTTCCCTAATATTGATTGGAACCTCCTTAGTGCAAATAGTTTGGATGGAGCAGACTTTGTCAGGTGTGTCCAGGAAGGTTTCCTGACTCAATATGTAGATAGGCCGACAAGAGTGGAAGCAATATTGTTTTTGGTGCTTGGCAACGAACCAGGCCAGGTGGCAGATCTCTCAGTGGGAGAGCATTTCGGTGATAGTGATCACAACTCCCTAACCTTTACCATAGTCATGGAGAGGGATAGGAGCAGACGGGTTGGGAAAACATTTAATTGGGGGAAGTGGTATTACAATGCTATTAGGCAGGAACTGGGGAACTTAAATTGGGAACAGATGTTCTCAGGGAAGTGCACAACAGAAATGTGGAGGTTGTTTAGGGAGCACTTGCTGCGACTGCTGGATCGGTTTGTCCTGATGAGGCAAGGAAGGAATGGTAGGGTGAAGGAACTTTGGATGACAAGAGATTTGGAACAGCTAGTCAAGTGGAAGAAGGAAGCTTACTTAAGGTTGAGGAACAAGGATTAGACAGAGCTCTAGAGGGTTACAAGGTAGCCAGGAAGGAACTGAAGAATGGACTTAGGAGACCTATAAGGGGACATGAAAAAATCTTGGCGGGTAGGATTAAGGAAAATCACAAGGCGTTCTACACTTATGTGAGGCACAAGAGGATGGCCAGAGTGAGAGTAGGGCCGATTAGGGATAGTGGAGGGAACTTGTGCCTGGAGTCGGAGGAGGTAGGTGAGGTCCTTAATGAATACTTTTCTTCAGTATTCACTAGTAACAGGGACCTTGTCGTTTGTGAGGACAGCGTGAAACAGGCTGATATGCTCGAACAGGTTGATGTTAAGAAGGAGGATGTGCTGGAAATATTGAAAGACATGAGGATAGATAAGTCCCCGGGGCCAGACGGGAAAGACCCAAGGTTATTAGCGGAAGCGAGGGAAGAGATTCCGCGCCTTTGCCGATGATCTTTGCGCCCTCACTGTCCACTGGAGTACCAGATGATTGGAGGGTGGCAAATGTTATTCCCTTGTTCAAGAAAGGGAATAGGGATGACCCTGGGAATTACAGACCAGTCAGTCTTACATCGGTGGTGGGCACATTATTGGAAAGGATTCTGAGAGACAGGATTTATGATTATTTGGAAAAGCATAGTTTGATTACAGATAGTCAGCGCGGCTTTGTGAGGGGCAGGTCATGCCTCACAAGCCTTATTGAATTATTTGTGGATGTGACAAAGCACATTGATGAAGGAAGAGCAGTGAATGTGGTGTATATGGATTTTAGCAAGGCGTTTGATAAGGTTCTCCATGGTAGCCTCATTCAGAAAGTAAGGAGGCAAGGGATACAGGGAAAGTTGGCAGTCTGGATGCAGAATTAGCTGGCCCACAGAAGGCAGTGGGTGGTAGTAGATGGAAAGTATTTAGCCTGGAGCTCGGTGACCAGTGGTGTTCGGCAGGGATCTGTGATGGGACCTCTGCTCTTTCTGATTTTTCTAAATGACTTGGATGAGGAAGAGGAAGGCTGTGTTAGTAAGTTTGCCGATCACACAAAGGTTGCTGGAGTTGTGGATAGTGTGGAGGGCTGTTGTAGGTTGCAACGGGACATTGACAAGATGCAGAGCTGGGCTGAGAAGTGGCATATGGAGTTCAACCTGGAAATGTGTGAAGTGATTCATTTTGGAAGGTCGAATTTGAATGCAGAATACAGGCTTAAAGACAGGATTCTTGGCAGTGTGGAGGAACAGAGGGATCTTGGGGTCCACGTCCATAGATCCCTCAAAGTTGCCACCCAAGTTGATAGGGTTGTTAAGAAGGCATATGGGGTGTTGGCTTCCTTTAACAGGAGGATTGAGTTTAATAGCCGCGAGGTTATGCTGCAGCTCTATAAAGCCCTGGTTAGACCACACTTGGAATATTGTGTTCAGTTCTGGTCGCTTCATTATAGGAAGGATGTGGAAGCTTTAGAGATGGTGAAGAGGAGATTTGCCAGGATGCTGCCTGGACTGGAGGGCATGTCTTATGAACAAAGGTTGAGGGAGCTAGGGCTTTTCTCATTGGAGTGAAGAAGGATGAGAGGTGACTTGATAGAGGTGTACAAGATGATGAGAGGCATAGTTAGAGTGGGTAGCCAGATACTTTTTCCCAGCGCGGAAAGGGCTATCACCAGGGGGCATAATTTTAAGGTGATTGGAAGAAGGTTTAGGGGAGATGCCAGAGCTAGGTTCTTTACACAGAGAGTGGTGGGTATGTGGAATGCACTGCCAGCGGTGGTAGTAGAAGCAGATACATTAGGGCCATTTAAGCGACTCTTGGATAGGTACATGGATGACAAGAGAATGAATGGTTTGTCGGTAGTTTGATCTTAGAGTAGGTTAAAGGTTCGGCACAACATCGTGGGCCGAAGGTCCTGTACTGTGCTGTACTGTTCTATGTTTTATGCTCAAGAGGCCAGAATTAGATGAGTGCAGATATCTCGGAGGGTTGTAGGGCTGGAGGAGTTTACAGAATTAGGGAGGGCTGAGGCAATGAGGGACTTGCAAATTAGGCTGGGAGTTTTAAAATTGCTGACCAGGATCCAGTGTAGGTCAGTGAATACAGGGGTTGTGGGTGAACAGGACTTGGTGTGAGTTAGGACATGGAACGCAGTGTTTTGGATCACCTCAAGTTTATGCAGGGTAGAATGTGGGAGATCAGCCAGGAGTGTGTTAGAATAGTCAAGTAGCCAGATAACACAGACAAGAGGGAGTGTTTCATCAGCAGAAGAGCTGAGACAGGGACAAAGATGGGTGATGATACGGAGGTGGAAATAAGCAGTTTTATTGATAGTGTGAATAGTTGTCAGGAAGCTCATCAGATGATCATCTATGGCAGTATTTTGTGAACAGTTTGATTCAGTCTCGGGCGGTTGCCAAGGTGAGGAATGGAGTCTGTAGCTAGGAAATGTTTGACGTGGGGTTTGAAAACAATGGCTGCACTCTTCCTAATATTTAATTGGTATGGCAGATGTGTGAGGTGATAAATTGTTTGAAGTTTTTATTTATATTATTCGTTCATGGGATGTGGGTGTCGTTGACCAGGCCAGCATTTATTGTCCATCCATAATTGCCCTTGAGAAGATGATGGTGAGCTGCGTGTGGATGAATGAGCAGGGATAATACAAGCTAAATGGCACAACTTTAAAGCTGTTGAGAGTAACAGAGAGACCTGGGGTGTTTGTATGCAATCTTTGAAGTTAGCTGGACAGGTTAACAAACAGTTCACAAAGTTCACAATAGATTCCTAGGCTTGATTAATAGAAACACAGAGTAGAATAGTCAGGATGTTATATTGATACTACATAAAAGACTAGTTCGGCCGCACCTGGAGTATTGTGTCCAATACTGGAAAACACACTTTCGGAAGGACATGAAACCTTTGGAGACAGGACAGAAAAGTTTTACTGGAGCTTTTCCAGGGATGAGGGATTGCAGTTATGTAGCTGGGATTGTTTTCCTTAGAGCAGGGAAATTTACAAGGCGATCAGATAGAGATATTTAACGTCACGAAGGGTTCATATAAATTAAATAAAGTTGAAGTGTTTCTAATGCATGAGGGGCCGTTAACCAGAGGACATAGATGTATGGTGATTGGTAAAAAATAAGCAGAGTTGACATGGGCATTTCTTTAATGCAATTTTTGTTTCGGTTTTGCAATTTATTGTATGATAGGCTGAACGATACAGATTCAAAAGTAGATTCAAAAAGTGAATTGGTTGGATATCAAGGGGAGAAATAATCAAGGATCTGGGAAAGAGCCAGGGTGTGGAACTCACTGGAAGCTCTTCAAAAGAGCCAGCACAGACCACATAGACCAAATGACCCCCTTCCATGCAATGCTATTCTATGTTTCTATGATTGTTCCAGCCTGTACTTTTACAATTTTCCTATCGTTTCAAAAGGTATTTGATGAAATACCACATAACAGCCGTGTAACCAAATTGGAAGCACATGGGATTAAAGGAACAAAGTCAGCCAGGGCTCAGTTTGTAGCTCTCTCTTCTTTCAGTCACAAGCTTCTATGATCAAGTGTCACGAAAGGATTTGATCACAAAAATCAAGGCTGACACTGCAGCGACAGTACTGTGGGAGTGCTGCACTGTCAGAGGTGCATCTTTTGAATGAAACGTTAAACCAAGGCCCCGTCTTCCCTCTCAGGTGGATGCTAATGATCCTATGAGATCAGGGGAATTATTACCAGTGTCCTGGACAATATTTATCCCTCAAATAACATCACAAAAACAGATTTGGTCATTATCACATTGCTGCTTATTGGATCTTGCTGTGCGAAAATCGGCTGCCCTGTTTCCTGCAGTACAAGAGTGAGTAGGCTTTATATGCATTCGTTGATTGTTAATCGCTTGGAACATGCAGTAGTCATGAAAGGCGCTACATAAATGGATGTCCCTTTTTTCTCTTTCAATCCCAGCATGCAAGAAATGAGTTAAGTGACAGGTAACAGAGAGTATGGGAGAATGGCTGTTTTTCAGCGTGGAGCGAAGTACTCAGTGGGGTTCCCCAGGGTCACTTCCGAGATCCCTGTTGTTGTATGCTAATGCAGTGGGCTTGTGTACAAAGGGGATTGTGTCAAAGTTTTCAGATGGAAGGTAACTCAGAAATGTTAGTAAACAGTGAGAAGGATAGTAACAGAATTCAGGAGGACGGAGATGGACTGGTGAATTGGGCAGAAAATGGCAGATGTAATTTCACACAGTGAAGTGAGACATTTGGGTAGGAAGTATGAGGAGATAAAAATATGAAATAAATCGTGCCATTATATAGTGGATGCATGTTTGGAGAGACCAAGAGTGTAAACGCACAGATATTTGTTAGTAGCATGTACTGTCCTTGGTGTTAGAGAGAGAGGCACAGAGTAATAAAACTTAGGAGGAAATGCTGATTTTTATACATCATTGGTTAGGTCCCAGCTGGTGAATTGTGTCCAGTTCTTATCAGCACACGTTGGAAAGGATGACAAGGACTTAGTGAAGATACAGTGGTGATTTCCTAGAATTGTACCAGGGATCTGCGAATACAGTTACGTGGAGAGATTGGAAAAGCTGAGATTGTTCTCTTTAGAGCAGTGAAGGGCAAGTGGAGATTTAATATAAAATTCTAAATCATGAAGGGTTTTGATAGGGTAATTAAAGTGAAACTGTTTCCAGTGTCAGAAGGTTCAGTATTAAGAAGACACAGATTGAAGGGAATTGACAAAGAACCAGAGGTGAAATGAGGAGGATTTTCTTACACAGCGAGTTGTTGGGATCTGGAATTCACTGCCTCAAAACATGGTGGAAGCAGATTCAATAATATCTTTCAAAAGGGAATTTCACAAATACTTGAAAAGGAAAGAAAAGCAGGAGTCTGGGGCAAGAGGAGGGGATTGGAACTAATTAGATAGCTCTTTCAAAGAGACAGCACTCAGACAAAGGGCCGAATAGCCTCCTTCTGTGCTGCATCAATCTCTTATTTTATGAGCAAGAGACAGTGAGTGAAGAGAGAGAGAGACTCAGAGTGAGAAAGTGCGAAAGAGAGAGCAGGAAATAGAAATAGAGAGTACGTCGTGTTTGCATCGCTTTTTAGGCAGAGAGATTATGATCTGCCCGTGCCCGTTCCTGTTGAGGCAAGTGACAAACACACTTCCTGCTGCCTCCTCATTTCCATGAATTCTACGTGCCACCCCGGGTTACCCGCGCTGCTGTCTGTCTGGATGCTTAACAGGGCCCTAACGGTGTGTGAGGCTGACAGGTCTTTCAGCCAGGTTCAGCTCTTAAACGCAGTCTGTCCCTCTTAAAGAGAAGCTGCACTGATTCACTGGAGGCTGCTGCTGCTCACTGTGAATGCTGCAATTAGAGACAAGGTAAATAGCACACTGCAACAGAGGGTTCTGCGGTTCACGGATGTGGGGATGGATGTCTTAGTTACAAAGGGTGATAGGAGGAGAGAGGCGATGCTTCCCTGCGGTGGGGTGGAGACCCTCAACGAACGCCCTCCGAAGGGAATCGGTGAAGGTGGCCAGTGAGGTCAATGCAAGAAGTGTAGCCCAGAGGACCTGGCAGCAGTGCCAGAAGAAGTTTATTGAGCTCACACGGGTGGTCAATGTCATTGAATTCATCTCCAAATGGCATCTCCTACCCCAACACCACCAACCTGTCATACTGTTCAATGTAGCAGATACCCATCACTCGCCCGTCAGCAGTCCCTAACACTCAGAACTCACAGCTAACATTCATATGTTCCACCTGAATCCTCACACACCTTCCACTGATATCAGCCTCACACCCACCTCTCACTCCATCCTCATACCTCCAGCTATTTAGTTGTGGCAGGCATATTATCAAAACACAGTGTAGCACAATCACTAATATTAAGCCTTCTTTCTTAAAGGACAAGGTGACCCACAATCACAGGGAGGGACAAGTGAACCGGCGAGGGTCAAGCATCCCTTCATCCACGAAGCCTAAGAGAGGAGATGGTTCTCTACATCATGGGACCGGTTGTGACAGAGCCCGTGGCATCTGGCATCACCGAGAGCATTCAGAATGATGCGATGTTTTGCTGTATGCCCCTTCTTAACTCCCACCTCCCCCTCATCTTGCTCTCTGGGATGATGTACAAGCTGCAGATGGTGGGACCATGGGCCTCCTGCTTTCCATCCCACCACCAATCCCTCTCCCCAACCCTCCCCTTCTGATTTTATACTTTCCAATGATAACCCAAAGCTGCCAGTTTCCCAGTCACAGCAGCTCCAGAGAAATAGAGACAGCAACAGCAGCAAAGTTTGCAGAGTAAATTACAATAATTGAAATAGCTTCAGCAATGGTTTATAGGGCTCATAGTTGGAGATAGAGATTCAGCAGGATTAACAACATCAGCAAGGATGGCAGAGTAAATTACAGGAGCAGTAATGCAGTTAAACATCGTTTATAGAATTAATAACTAGATAGAGAGACTTACCAGGGACACCAACAAAGGCGAGGATGGGATAGTAAATGTATTGAATAATCTTCAGTGCGAGATAGATACGAGAGTCTAATGAGTACCAATCATAATATGTGGAAAGAGAGTAAAGATCCGAGGATAAACTCCTGCCCATTGTTGTAACATCCCAACCGATTGTTCTCAGATTCTGATCTATCCTCTCCCACTCTCTGGAGCCGCTGACCCCTGTTACTGCCGGGGGTGATGCTCCCGCTGACACTATGGGATAACTCATTGAAAGGAGTGCCTTATGAATTGAAGAGGGAAACCCTCCAGTGACACAATTAAGGTCCACGGAGACTGACATTATTTACAGTCATTGAACAAACAGGTTCAGCCAACGCTTACCACAATAAAGTAGAACATTTACCCAGTCTGGGTGGGATGTGTGAGGGTAGCTGAGGGAAGGAATGGTAAAAATATCAGATGCACTGGCCAGAATCTTTCACTCCTCCTTGTATATGGGAGTGATGACAGAGGACTGGAGGGTTGTCAATGCGACACCTGATATAAAAAGGAGAGATGGAGTAAACCCTGTATTTACTGACCAGTCAGACTAGTGTCACTACTAGGGAAGTTTCCAGTGATGACAAATCAGGAGAAATATATTCGTTGCTTGGAAAAAAAGTGGCTAGTAATTGGCTGGAAACATGGATATGTTAATGACAAATGATGTCGGGCAAACTTCAACAACAGCAACAACTTATATTTGTATGGTGACTTTAAAGTTATAAAACATCCCAAGGTGATTCACAGGAGCATTATGAAGCAAAGTATGACACTGAGACACAACAGGAGATATTAGGACAGATGACCAACAGCTTGGTCAAAGTGGAGGCTTTTATGGAGTGTCTTAAAAGAGGAAAGCAAGGTGGAGAGACAGAGAGGTGTAGCGAGAATAATACAGAGTTTGGGGCCCCGGCAGTTGAAAGCATGGCCGCCAGTGGTGCCGTGATTAAAAACAGAGATGTACACGAGGTCAGAATTAGAGGAGCACAGATAACTTCGTTGGTGTGGAGCTGGACGAGCTGCCAGAGATAGGGCGAAGCCATGGAGGGATCTGAAAACAATGATGAGAAAATTAAAGTCAAGGCATTGCTGACTGGGAGCCAATTTCGGTCAATGATCGGCAAAAGGGATTTGGTTTCAGCTAAGACATGGGCGGCAGAACATTGGATGACCTCAAATTTAGAGAGAGTACAATGTGGGAGATGAGGCAGGAGTGAGTTGGAATATTCACATCTAGAGGTGACGAAGGCATGAATGAAGTTTCAGCAGCAGATGGGCTGAGACAGGGGTGGAGTCGGGCGATGTTACTGAGGTGGAATCAAGTTGTTATAATGATATCTAGAAAATAAACTTGAAAGCTCAATTTTTGGTCACATGTGACACCAAGGTTGCAAGCAGACTATTTGGATGTCAGACTGTGACCAGGGAGATGGATGAAATCAATAGCAAGGGAACAGAGTTAGAGTAGGGAGTGAAAACAATGGCTTTAGTCATGCCAATATTTAACTGCAGGAAATTTCTGCTCATCCTGCACTGGATGTCGGAGAAGCAGTCTGATACTTTAACAACAGTGGAGGAGTGGAGAGAGGTGGTGATGTGGTAAACTTGATGGAGTTCTTTGATATAACAATGGAGAGGGTTGATGAGGGTGGTGTGATTGAAGTTATATATACGGAATTACAAAAGACGTTTGATCAAGTGACATTCAATAGACAGCTTAGGAAAAGTGAACCCTATGGATTAAAGGGACAGTGACAGTGTGGACCTAACAGTGGCTACGGAGCACTAAGCAGAGAGAAGTGGTGAAAGGTTGTTGTTCAGCCTCGATGGGAGTATACACTGGTGTTCCCCAGGGCTCCGTATTAGGACCACTATACTTTTTACTCTTGGAAAACCCGGGGTGGGTAGGGCAGAACCCCCTCCTCCTACTTCTTTTCAGATCTTCCGCTCTGTGCAGGCTCTGCTCCATTTGTTGGTATGTTACAGACCCAGAGACACTGTAACTACAGTCCCCATACCTCGATCAGAGTTGTGTCACCAAATCCTCTGTCCTCCCTGAATGTCTGAAGCAGCTCACAGCACAACCTCCAGAAAACCATCCACAATACCTCCACTAACTTTACAATAGCAGAAGTAAGTCAAAAGCCCCTCACCTGAAAGTTGGCTGCTGGAGGGGGTTCCTCTTGCTGCTGAATGTATGTTCAACTGAGAGTGACTAACGCAGGTGGTCAGTGGTCATACAGGCCAAGTTTAAAGACGTACATCAAAGCTGTTGGAATGGCTGATTGACGCCATATTCCGACCCCTCCGCACGCTACAGACATATACATGTTACCCCCACGCTAGCACCCCGGCCAGCCTCGGTGTCCTGCACAATATGCTGGATGTGACCGGCAGTGCAGCTCACATCAATTTATGGATCCAAACTTCCACAGCACCAGTGGAGCTGGAGAAATGAAATGTGTGGTCAGGGAGAGAGAATAAGGGAAAAAAAACTCACTTTAGAAAGGGAATTAGAAAAAGACTTTAAGATGAACACTTTAGAGGAATATTGACTATGCGTGGGATTTGGATAATCAGTGGGGTGAGGACATGGAGAGATTTGATCACACGAGTGAGAATATTAAAATTGAGTTGTTACTGGGCCAAGAGTCAATGTAGGTCAAAGAGTACAGGGATGTTGGGTTAACAGAATTTGGTGTAAATTAGAAGATGGCAGCAGAGTTTTGTTGACCAGAAGGTTAAAGAGAGTAGAATGTGGGAGACCAGGCAGGAGTGTGTTAGAATAATCAAGTCTCGAGGCAGAAAAGACATGGATGCGAGTTTCAGCAGCAGATGAGCTGAACTCTATCTCTCTCTCGCTCTCTCTCTCTGTATTTCTCTCCCTCACTTGAACTGTCCCACACTCAGAATTGTATATGTTTCAATCAAGTCGCCTCTTCCTAATTTAAACTCCAGTGGATATAAGACTAGCCTGTCCAGCCTTTCCTCATAATACAGTCCGCCCATTCCAGTTATCAGTCTCGTAAGTCTTCTCTGAACTGTTCCCAACGCATGTACATCCTTCCTTTAATAAGGAAACCAATAAAGTACAGTACATAAATGATAACATTCTATTAGTTTTCCTAATTACTTGCTGAACCTGCATACTAGCCTTTAGCAATTCATGCACCAGAGCACGCAGATTGCTGTGCAACTTAGAGCTCTTCAATCTCTCAACATTCAGATAAAAGGCTTGGTTCTATTCTTCCTGCAAAAATTGACATTTTCACATTTTCCCACAATAAACTCCGTTTGTCAGATCTTTGCCATTTACTTAACTTATCGACATCCATTTGTAGCCTCCTTGTGTCCTCTTCACAACTTACTTTCTCACCTATCTTTGTGTCATCAGCAAAATTAGCAACCATACCTTCGGTCCCTTCATTCAAATTGCAAAATGTTAAGGTCCCAGCACAGATCCCTGTGGCATAGCACTCATTACAAGAATGAGAGGGGATCTCATAGAAACCTACAAAATTCTAACAGGTCTGGACAGACTAGATGCAGAGAGGATGTTACAGATGATGGGGATTCCAGGACCAGGGGGCCACAGTCTAAGGATAAGGGGTAAGCCAATGAGGACTGAGATGAGGTGAGATTTCTTAACCCAGAGAGTGCTCAGCCTGTGTAATTCTCTACCACAGAAAGCAGTTCAGGCAAGTCATTAAATGTATTCAGGAAAGAGATAGATATATTTCTTAGGGCTCATGGGATCAAAGGATACGGGGCAAAAGCAGGAACAGGTTAATAAGTTGAATGATCAGCGATGATCATATTGAATGGCAGAACAGGCTCGAAGGGCCGAAAGGCCTACTTCTGCTCCGATTTTATCTATGTTGCTATGTTTCTATCTTGCAAACCAGAAGATGGCCCATTTGGGCGGCACAGTGGCACAGTGGTTAACACCACAGACTCACAGCTCCAGCGACCTGGGTTCAATTCTGGGTACTGCCTGTGTGGAGTTTGCAAGTTCTCCCTGTGTCTGCGTGCGTTTCCTCCGGGAGCTCCGGTTTCCTCCCACATGCCAAAGACTTGCAGGTTGATAGGTAAATTGACCATTATAAATTGCCCCTAGTATAGGTAGGTGGTAGGGAAATATAGGGACAGGTGGGGATGTGGTAGGAATATGGAATTAGTGTAGGATTTGTATAAATGGGTGGTTTAAGTTCGGCACAGACACGGTGGGCCGAATGGCCTGTTTCAGTGCTGTAGCTCTGAAAAAAAATGTCCATTCTCTGTTTCCTTTTAACTAGCAAACCTTCTATTCATGCCAAACTGTTACCTCTTATACCATGAGCTTTTATTTTCCGCAATGACGTTTGATGTGGCACCTTATCAAATACCTTATGGTAATCTATGTACAGTGCACACTTGTTCCCCTTAATCCACAGCACAGAATTACTTCTTGAAATAACTCCAGTAAATTGGTTAAATATGATTTCCCTTTCACAAATCCATGTTGACTCTGCCTGATCACTTTGATTATTTTCTATGTGCTCTGCTATAACATCTTTACTAATAGCTTCTAACATCGGATCCGTCGCCAGAAATCCTTTCTCACGTTTCTCAGATTGTCTGTCTACTATGTTTATTCATATTTTGTGCTGTATTTATCCATAGCATCTGTTACTTCTTCAAAGATCTCCAATAAATTGGTTAAACATGGATTCCGTTTCACAAAAGCAAGTTGACTCTGCCTGATCACCTTGAATTATTCTACGTGCCCAGCTATAATGTCTTTACTAATAGCTTCTAACATCTGATCCGCAGCCAGAAAGCCTCTCTCACCTGTCACAGGTCGTATGTCCACTATGTCTATTCTGATTTTGTGCTGTATTTGAACTGTCACTCCACAATAAACAGCTTGTGAACCTTCGACCTCCTTTTGGTTAATCTGTGACCCTGGATCAGATCTCAGAGTGATGTAGGGGAGGAACAGAGTTCATGTCAAGTCCTGCCTCCATTTCATATGATCCTGCTTAAGGGACAGGGAGCACAAGGCAGTAATGTGCTCAAAGGTTATCAGCAGGATGTGATTATCCCTATATTTGTATATTCTGGAACATTAAAATATACCCTACTCTTGTGTCCAGTGTAACCTCAATATTCCTGATTAAAATATCAGAGGAGTGTGAACCAGTCACCTCTGATCACCCTGAGGTACAGGTGATTCTCGAGTCGGTGCTGAGTGTATTCACAACCCATAAAGATGACTGTGGAAACATGAGCAGACCTGATAAAATTAACAGACCATTGAATGCTCCATGAAGCAGTATTCTTACCGAGCTGAGATTATACCATATATTCCAGACACTATCAGTTCATTGTTATACCAGGGTGTAGTTCACAAAGACACATTCACTACTAACTGTCCGATTTGGCCGGTTAGAAAACCGGATGGCAGCTGGTGACTGGCTATTGACCATACAAACTCAACTCAGTCACCCTTGTGTGAACTAGAGTGTCTGAGAGACACCCACCCTACTCTCCAGGATTCCCAGTGGCAGGGCTGTCTTCTATACCCTGGATAACTGTGATGGTTATTGGAGTATCCCAGTAAAGGTAGAGAAGCAACTTAAATTCACACTCAATTTTGAGGGCCAGAGATACCCCTCGATATGACTGCTGCAAGGGTTTCGCAATAACCCCACAATTTTCTGCAAACTTATGACCGGGGCATTTATGAGCTTTTCACAGACTTTCCGCTTGCTCTAATATGTCGATGCTCTCCTCCTCATCAGCACAGACAGTGTCCGTGCTATAAACCCTTTTGAAGGAACTACTGAAGCAACGTTATGAGCTGAACTAAAAGGCAATCCACATAAGGCCCAGATGATGTAAGATTGTGTCACCTATCTATGTGTCCAGATTGGATTATCCAATATCAGCCCAGAACAACATCAGGTCGAGACCCTCCAGTGTTTTCCTCTGTCCACCTCAAAGACTGCCCTGTGTCCTCTCCTCAGGCTAGTGTGGTACCAGCAGACCCTTATTCCTCGGTTTGCAGAGACTGTGGCTCTTCTTAATGAACTACCTAATGGTGATGATGACCAGGTTTGTCCCAGCTGGACTGAAGTGTGCACGGAAACAGTAACGCAATTGAAGTAAGCTGTAGCCCAGCCAACGTGTCTTTCCTCGCCGAACCCTGAGAAGGCTTTCCACTTGGAGGTGGGGGACATCGAGAATAGCCTGGCTGCTGTCCTTTGTAGAGAAAACCAGAATAAACGACTCCCCATTGTGAATGACTCCGGAATTGTGAGTGGGGCTGAAGTGATTTACTCTGTTTGTGAAGGGCATTTGTTAACCACGTTGTGGGACATCAAACATTTGACTTACATCACGGGGTTCAACAGGGTGATACTGCCCAGACCATTATAAACTTTCCCAGTACAAGAAGGCAGTAGTAATAGTATTCCGATGTCATAGAGTGATAGTCATTTCGGCACTGACTGACGCCATTCGGTCCATCGAGTCCTTGCCATTTCTTTCTGGATAAATCCAGCTCTGTCTCCATATTCCTGCATGTTTATTTCCCTCAAGTGTTCATCCAATATCTTTTTGAAATCATTCACCATCTCTGCTTCCACCATCCTCGGAGACAATGATTTCCAGGCCAAAATCATTCAATGCGAAAAACAGGTCTTCTCCACATCTCCCTCTATCTCTTGACCACAACATTAACTCTAGTCCTTGTACCATTAACTAATGGGAACATCTTTTCCTGTCTACCTTATCCAAACATGTCATCATTTTGTAACCCTCTATCAGATCTTCCCTCAATCTCCTTTACTGCAAGGAAAACAATCCCAGCTTTTCCAGACTAACCTTGCAGCTAAAATCCTCCATCCCTGTGACCATTCTTGCAAATCTCCTCCACACCCTCTCAAAGACCTTAACATCCTTCCTAAAGTGTGGTGAACAGAACTGGATGCAGTAATACAGTTGGGGCTTAACCAGAGCTTTATAAAGGTTCAGCATAACTTTCCTTCTTCTGTATTCACTACCTCTATTTAAGAAGCCCAAGATCCCATCTGCTTTACTAATGACTCTCTCAATATGTCCTGCCACCTTCAGGGATCAATGCACATGAACCCCATGTCCCTCTGTCCCTGCACACTCTTTCGAACTGTCATTAAGTGTATATTGCCTCTCCCTGTTACTTCTGATAAAATGCATGAAATTACACGTGAATGCAGCAAATTCCATCTGCCTCTTGCCTGTCCACACTGCTAGCCTATTTATGTCCTGTTTGCATCGATTGGTATCAACCTCATTATCTGCCCCGCCTCCACGTTTGGTATCCTCACCAAATTTTGAAATTTTGATTTGTATTCCAATATCCAAATCATTTATACAAATCAGAAAAAAGCAGTGGTCTTAACACTGACCCTTGGGGAAAACCAATGTCAACCTTCCTCCAGTCTGAAAAACAATTATTTACCACAACTCACTGTTTTCTGTCATTAAGCCAGTTTTTTAACCACGCTGACACTGACCCTCCTATTCCATGGGCATCAATTAACTGTCCAGCTGTCACAAAGAGACTGTGAAAGAAACAACAAGTTCAGCTTAAAACTAAGTGAAATGTTAAATGCAAAAAAAACAAAATGAAATACATTTTGGAAAGTGATCAACTTTTGGATCTCATAAAACTCAGTCACTCATTAACTGTACTATATTTAGTACTCTGTATACGCAGAGCTCCATAAACTGGACACTGTGCCACTTACACTATTTAGGGTTTAGGAGGGAATTCTAGAGCTTAGGGATGAGTACAGAAACTACCGGAAATAGTCAGCAGGTCTGGTAGCATCTGTGTAGAAAGAAACAGAGTTAACGTTTCAGACCTACGAACCTTCATCAGAACTGTTAATCGTTAGTAATGTAACAGTTTTTGAGCAAGTGAAAGATTTGATGGAGGGAGAAGAACAAGAGGGAAGAAATGTGATGGGACGGAGAGGTGAGAGATTAAATGACAGTCTGTTACATTTCTAAATTCTGCCCATCCTTAATGAAGCGTCACAGACCTGAAATGTTAACTCTGTTTCTCTCTGCACAGATGCTGCCAGACCTGCTGAGTATTTCCGGCACTTTCTGCTCTCATTTCAGAGTTCCAGCAACCTCAGTATTTTGCTTTTATTTTAGTGTTTAATTCACTGCCACTTCTCTTCCAGGAATGCCTACCTTGAAGAAGTTCTGCTCTCCTCTTCCGAAGCTTATGACCTCGGCAGCTGAAAGCACGGCCACCAATGGTTGAGTTAATAAACTCTGGGTTGTTCAGGAGGCCGGAATTAAATGAGTGCAGATATCTCGAAGTGTTGTAGGGTTGGAGGAGATTACAGAGATAGGGAGGGAAGATGCAATGAGGGATTTTAAAAGAAGGCTGACAGTTTTAAAATTGAGATGTTGCTGACCAGGATCCAATGTAGGTCAGTGAGTACAGGGGGTGATGGGTGAACAGGACGTGGTGTGAGACAGGACATGGGCAGCAATTTTTGGATCACCTCAAGTTTATGGAGGGTAGAATGTGGGAGACCAGCCAGGAGTGTGTTGGAATAGTCAAATCTACAGGTAACAGAGGCAAGTGTGAGTGTTTCAGCAGCAGAATCGCTGAGAGTGGAGCAAAGTTAGGTGATGATACAGAGGTGGGAATAGGCGGTTTTAGTGATATTGTGAACATCTGATTGGAAGCTACTCGCAGAGTCAACTATGACATCAGATTTTGAATGGTTTGGTTTAGTCCCAGACAGTTGCCAAGGAGAGGTATGGAGTCTCTAGCTGGGAAACGTTCGATGTGGTGTTTGAAAACAACGGCTGCAGTCTTCCAAGTATTTAATTGGCATTGCAGATGTGTGAGGTGTTACATTGTGGGAAGATTTTATTTATATTATTCATTCAGTGTGTCGCTGGCTGGGCCAGCATTTATTGCCCATCCCTAATTGCCCTAGAGACGGTGATGGTGATCTTCATGTGGATGAATGAGGAGAGATAATACAAGCTAAATGGCACAACTTTAACCGTGGTGTGAAGAACACAGAGACTTGGGGTGTTTGTGTGCAATCTTTGAAATTAGTTGGAAAAGTTAACAGACAGTTAACAAAACAAATAGATTCCTAGGCTTTATTAATGGAGACAAAGAGCAGAATAATCAGGATATTATGTTAAACCTTTATAAAAGACTAGTTCGGTTCCACCTGGTGTATTGAGTCCAATACTGGGAAACACACTTTAGGAAGGACATGAAATCTTTGGAGACAGGACAGAAAAGTTTTACTGGAACTTTTCCAGGGATGAGGGATTACAGTTATGTAGCTGGGATTGTTCTCCTTAGAGCAGGGAAATTTACAAGGAGATCTTATCGAGATATTTAACATTATGAAGGGATTAGATACATTATATAAAGATTTTGTGAGGGGCATTTAATCAGATGATACAGATTGATGGTGATTGGAAATAAAGCAGAGGTGACACGAGGATTTTTAAAATGCAATTGGTGTTTCGGATTTGCAATGTATTGTCTGATAGGCTGAAGGATACAGATTCAATAGTAGATTCCTGAAGTGAATTGGGTAAATATCTTAAGGAGAAAAAAAGGAAGAATCCGGGAAAGAGCCGGGGTGTGGGAGGAACAGAAAGCTCTTCAAAAAGGCCACCACTGGTTTGATGGACCAAATGGCCTCCTTCAATGCAATGCCATTCCACGATTCTATGATTGTTCCCGCCTGTATTTTGACACTATTGCTATTCTTTCAACAGGCGTTTGATAAAGTACCATATAACAGCCGTGTTACCAAATTAGAAACACATGGGATTAAAGGGTCAATGTCAGCTGTGGCTCAGTTTGTAGCTCTCTCCCCTTTCAGTCACATGCTTCTAGGATCAAATGTCACTGCAGGACTTGATCACAGTAATCAAGGCTGACACCGCAGTGACAGTACTGAGGGAATGTTGCACTGTCTGAGGTGCTGTCTTTTGAATGAAACATTAAACCCTCTCAGGTGGATGTTAAAAGTCCTATCGCGGTATTTAGAAGCAGAGCAGGGGACTTTTTCTCGGTGTCCTGGCCAATATTTATGCTACAATTAACATCACAAAAACAGATCTGATCATTAGTACATTGCTGCTTGTGGGAACTTGCAGTGTTTCACAGATTACAAGAGTGGCTATGCTTTAAAAAGTACTCATTGGGTGGAAGGTGTGTTGTGACGTCCGGTGCTCACGAATGGCGCTACATGAATGTAATTCGTTTTTTATTTTCAATGCCAGCATGCAGTAAATTATCTAAGTGACAGAAAGCAGAGAATAGTGGAGAATGGTTGTTGTTCAGTCTGGAGGAAGTACACAGGGGTCCTTACCCAGGGTCACTGTTGGGATCAGTGTTGCTGTATGTTAATGCAATCGGCTTGTGTACAGGGTGGAGGGGGGATAATGTCAAGGTTTTCAGATGGCATGAAACTCAGAAATGTGGATAAACAGTGGGACGGACATCAGGAGGACAGAGACGGACTGGTGAAATGGACATACACATGGCAGATGTAATTTAACACAGTGAAGTGTGGAGTGAGACATTTGGGTAATAAGTATGAGGAGAAACAATATAAACTAAATGGTACCATTATAAAGTGGGTGCAGGATTAGAGAGACCTGGGGTGTACACAACCAGATCTGTGAAGGCCGCATGCAGTGTCCTTGGTGTTAGAGAGAAAGGGGCACAGAGTAACAAAACACGGGAGGAAATTCTGATGTTTCTACATCATTGGTTAGATCTCAGCTGGAAAAGTGTGTCCAATTCTGATCATCACACTTTGGTAAGGATGTCAAGGACTTCGTGAAGATACAGAGGTGATTTACTAGAATGGTACCAAGGAACTGGAAATTCTGTTAGGTGGTGAGATTGGTAAAGCTGGGATTGTTCTCTTTAGAGCAGTGAAGGGTAAGGGAAGATTTAAGATAGAATTCAAAATAATGAATGGTTTTGATAGGGTAATTAATGTGAAAATGTTTCCAGTGTCAGAAAGTTCAGTATTAAGAAGACAACAATTGAAGGTAATTGGCAAAGAACCAGAGGTGAAATTAGGAGAATTTTCTTACACAGCAAGTTGTTGGGATCTGGAATTCACTGCCTGAAAACACGGTGGAAATATATTCAATAATATCTCTCAAAAGGGAATTTAACAGATACTTGACAAGGAGAAAAAATTCTGCCTCGATCTATGATTCTGTGAGCAAGAGACAGAGAGTGAAGAGAGAAAGAGTACGTGAAAGAGGGAAAGGTAACTCGAAAGGGCGATAAAATCGGATTTGCATCGCTTTTTGGGCAGAGGGGCCATGATCCTCCCGTGCCCGTTCTACTGAGGCAGGTGACACACAAATATCATACCCCATCCTCATTGCCATGAATTCGACGAGCCGCCCAGGGTGATCGCGCTGCTGTCTGTCTGTCTGCACACTTGACAGAGACAGAACTGTGTGATAGGCTGGCTCGTGTTTCAGCCAATATTCAGTCAGACAGTCCTACTTAAAGGAAAGATGCACTGAATCACAGGAGGCTGCTGCTGCTGACTATGAATGCTGCAATTGGAGATAAGTTAAATGGAATACTAGGACAGAGAGAGGGCTCTGAGGTTCACGAATGTGGTGATGTGGGCCTTAGTCGTGGAGTTTCACAGGAGGAGAGGCCATGCTTTCGTGAGTTGGGATGGAGACTCTCAAGGAATGCCCTCCGAAGGGAATGGGATCAGGTGGCCAGGGGGGTCAATTCAAGAAATCTGGCCCCGAACACCTGGCAGCAGAGCCAGAAGAAGTTTAATGAGCTCACACAGGTAGTCAATGTCAGTCAAGCTATCTCTACATGGCATCTGCTACTCGCAACACCACCAACCTCTCGCACTGCGCAATGTACCACAGTCCCATCACTCACCCATCAGCAGTCCCTAACACTCAGGACACACACCTAATATTTACATACTCCACCTCACCCTTACACAACCCACTTGGATCTCCTTCCTAAAATCCACAAGCAGGACTCTGTTTCAGCCTGTTCCTGTCCCACCGAACTTATTTTTTCCTATCTTGACTCTATCTTTTCTCCCCATGTCCGACCTCTTCTCACCTACATACGTGACTCTTATGAAGCTCTATGCCATTTCGACAATTTTCAATTTCCTGGCTCTAACCGTCACCTCTTCACTCTGCACGTCCAATCTCTCTGCACCGCCATCCCCCACCAGGATGGTTTGACGGTTCTCCGCGTCTTCCTTGAACAGAGGCCCAAAAAGTCCCACCCACCTCCGCCCTTCTGCACCTGGCTGAACTTGTTCTCACATTGAACAACATCTCCTTCAGCTCCACTCACCTCCTTCAAGTAAAACGTGTTGCTATGTGTACCCACATATTTCCTAGTTGTGCCTGTCCTATTGCCGCATATGTCGAACATTCCTTGTTCCAGTCTTACTCAGGCCCACTCCCCGAGCTCTTTTTTCTTCGCACTGATGACTGTATCGGTGCCGCTTCCTGTTCTCACCCCGAACTTGAAAACCTCATCACTTTTGCTTCCAATTACTACCCTTTGATCATCTTCACGTGGTCTATCACCGACACTTCCCTTCCTCCACTTCTCGTGCCTCCATCTCTGGGGATAGGCTGTCCACTGGCATTTATTATAAGCCCACCGTCTCCCATGGCAACCTTGACTGCACTTCCTCACACCCTTCCTCCTGTAAGGACTCGATTCCATTATCCCAGTTTCTCCATCTCCGACGCATCTGTTATGATGATGCAACCTTCCACAACAGTGCTTCTGACATGTCACTCTTTTTTTTCCCTCAACCGACGATTCTCCCCACTGTGGTTTGCAAGGCCCTCAAACGTGTCTGGCCCATTTCCCACACTTCTGCCCGCACCCCTTTCGCTCCCTCCCAGAACATTGACAGAGTTCCCCTTGTCCTCACTTTCCCTCCCAAGAGCCTCCACATCCAAAGGATCATCCTCCGCCATTTCTGCCACATCCAGCGTGATGCCAACACCCAATGCATCTACCCCCGCCCCTCCCCTGTCAGCCTTCCGAAGGAATCATTGCCTCCACGGCACTCTGGTAAACTCCTCCATCATCCTTGACACCTCGTCCCCTTCCCACAGCACCATTCAATGCAAGCAAATGCGGTGTAATGCTTGCCTTTTAAGCTCCTCTCCACTCACTGTCCAAGGACATAAAACACTCCTTTCAGGTGTAGCAGTGATTTACTTGTACTTCTTTCAATTTAGTATGCTGTATTCGCTGCACACCACGTGGTTGCCTTTACATTAGGGATGACCAATAAATGCTGTCCTAGCCAGAACAGAGGATACTAGAATTAGAATTCCGGAAGGCGAAAGTGCAGAGAATATTTCAAAAAAAGAGAAAAAGATCTTTCCGGAAGGAGAAATTGAGTGATTCAGGAAAGGAAAAATGAAACAGCTTTCCAGCAGAAGGAGACAAGGGAGTTTAGGCGGACGACACAAAGGTTGGTGGAGTTGCGGACAGTGATGAGGATTGTCAGAGGATACAGCAGGATATAAATCAGTTGGAGACTTGGCCGGAAAAATGGCAGATGGAGTTTAATGCGGACAAATGTGAGGTAATGCATTTTGGTAGGTCTAATGCAGGTGGGAACTATACAGTAAATGGCAGAACCCTTAGGAGTATAGACAGGCAGAGAGATCTGGGCTTACAGGTCCACAGGTCACTGAAAGTGGCAACGCAGGTGGATAAGGTAGTCAAGAAGGCATACGGCATGCTTGCCTTCATCTGTCGAGGCATAGAATATAAAATTAGGCTAGTCATGCTGCAGCTATACTGAACTTTGCCTCACTTGCTTATAATCTGTGACTTTTCTGATATTTGTCAGTTCCGAAGAAGGGTCTCTGACCCGAAACGTTAACTCTGCTTCTCTTTCCACAGATGCTGCCAGACCTGCTGAGTGATTCCAGCATTTCTTGTTTTTGTATACAGAACTTTAGTTGGCCACACTTAGAATATTGTGTGCAATTCTTGTCGCCACACTACCAGAAGGACGTGGAGGCTTTGGAGAGGGTGCAGAAGAGGTTTACCAGGATGTTGCCTGGTCTGGAGGGCATTATCTATGAGGAGAGGTTGGATAAACTCGGATTGTTTTCACTGGAATGACGGAGGTGGAGGGACGACATGATAGAGGTTTACAAAGTTATAAGTGGCATGGACAGAGTGGATAGTCAGAAGCTTTTTCCCAGGGTGGAAGAGTCAGTTACTAGGGGACATAGGTTTAAGGTGAGAGGGGCAAAGTTTAGAGGGGATGTGCGAGACAAGTTCTTTACACAGAGGGTGGTGAACGCCTGGAACTCGTTGCGGGGGGAGGTGGTGGAAGCAGGTACCATAGAGACGTTTAAGAGGCATCTTAACAAATACATGAATAGGATGGGAATAAAGGGATACAGACACCAGAAGTGCAGACGGTTTTAGCTTAGGCAGGCATCAAGATCGGCGCAGGCTTGGAGGGCCGAATGGCCTGTTCCTGTGCTGTACTGTTCTTTGTTCTTTGAACTAACAAGGGGAACACCGAGTGCAAATTGTAAAGGCACCGCTCGTGAGGGAACTAGCCCGGGTTCAGGACAGAGTTCTCATCTCTTAATGTTCTCCCAGTTGATGCTAAAGTTCAATGAGGGGGGTGTTGAAGTATTTCTCAGCTCTTTTGAAACAATTGCCAACCAGCTAAGGTGGTCAGCAGAGAGCTGGACCCGGCTACTGCAAAGCAAACTAACAGGAAAAGACCCTGAGGTCTATTTACTATTGCCTGATGAGAGTTTGTCAGACTATGAGATGACTAAAATGCTATTCTGAGAGCATACAAGTTGGTACTGGAGGCCTAACGCCAAAGATCCTAGGCTCTCCAAAAGCAGCTTAACAAAAATACTTCGGGTTTGAAAGAGTTAAGCAACTCCTTTCTGACCAAGCATACGAAAAATCAAGATTATCCCACTTATGAAACGCTCAAAGATGTGATCCGTCTCGAGGAATCCAAAAACCCGCTTCACTTTTGTATTAAAACCCACACGGAGGAACAACAGGTTCGAAGAGCCACGGAGGCATCAACCCTGGTTGATGAATGCACGCTTATCCACAAGCACTTGCCCCATGGGAAACCCTTCCGTAGTCACCTCCAAAAAGCTGGAAAGAATGGAAGGTAGGAGAGTGATACGAGGATGAATAGCCATGGGCAAGAAGGGAGAACTGGCAAAACAGGTCCCTCCTCAGGCTGGAAAGGACGGTGCTGAGAGCAGAAGTGTCGCTCAAAATCCTATGTGTTTCTGTTGTAAAAAGGCAGGTCACATCCGAGCTGACGGCTGCATGTTACAGTGAAAAGCTGAAGGATTAATCAGGGTACACCAGACCAGTGTAAGAAAAGGGGCCCTGATGGGAAGCACAGAAGACCTGGGAGTAGCTTTAACTGTGACAGGAAGACCCAGCATGCCCACCATTGAGAGTGCGGGAAAATTTAACAAAATCCCTAAGTGCGACCAGGATTTTGTTTCCCAAGGAAAAGTGACTCTGTACCCCTCGAATTGGGGTAGTGAGCTCAAAGTCATACTTGGGATACAGGAACCACCCAGTTCCTACTCCTCGGAAAAGGCATGACCTTTCCCCCAGAGAGTGCAACGAATGGTCAAGTATTACTAAACAGTATCGTAGGAAAATAAAGGCCTATACCTCTATATTGGGTGCACCTGGAGTGCGGCTTTGTTTCAGGACTGGTAATCGTGGGGATTGTCTCTAGTTCACCTCTGGACAGGGTTGACCTGTTCCTGGGTTTGGAGGGGGTGAAGGTGGTAACTTAAATTCAGCAAAGGAGGACCAAGGGATTGATTAAGAGGGGGGAAATAGAGTACAAGAGCAAGCTTGCGGGGAACATAAAAACTGACTGTAAAAGTTTATATCGGTATGTGAAGAGAAAAAGATTGGTGAAGGCAAATGTAGGTCCTTTGCAGTCAGAAACAGGGGAATATATTATGGGGAATAAAGAAATGGCTGACCAACTAAATGCATACTTTGATTCTGTCTTCACAAAGGAGGACGCAAATATCATACCAGAAATGTCGGGGAACACAGGGCTTAGTGAAAGAGGGGAAATGCAAGAAATCAGTATTAGTAGAGAAATGGTGTTGGAAAAATTGATGGGCTTGAAGGCTGATAAATTCCCAGGACCTGATGTTATACCTCCCAGAGCACTTAAGGAAGTGGTCCTAGAAAGAGTGCAGTGTTGGTCATCTTCCAAGATTATATGGACTCTGGAGCAGTTCTTACAGATTCGAGGTAGGGTAGCTAATGTAACCCCACTATTTAAAAAGGGAGGTAGAGAGAAAGCAGGGAATTATAGAACAATCAGCCTGATGTCGGTAGTGGGGAAAATTCTAGTGCCCATTATCAAGAATTTATTGCAGAGCACTTAGAGAACAGTGGTAGAATTGGCCGGAGTCAGCGGGAACTTACGAAACGGAAATCATGCTTGGCAAATCTACTGGAATTATTCGAGGATGCAACTAGTAGAGTTGATGGGGGGGGGGGGGCGGTGGGGCGGAGTGCAGTGGATGTGGTTCCTTTGGACTTTCAGAAGGCTTTCGACAAAGTCCCACATAAGAAATTAGCGTATAAAATTAAAGCGCATGTGATTGGGGGTAGTGTTTTGCGATGGACAGAAAATTGGTTGTCGGACAGGACACAAAGATTAGAGATAAACGGGTCTCTTCCGAATGGCAGACAGTGACTATTGGGGTACCGCAGGGATCGGTGCTAGGACTCCAGCTATTCACAATATATGTTAATATTTTAGATGAGGGAACTAAATGCATTATTTCCAAATTTGCAGATGACTCAAAACTGGGTGGGAGGGCGAGTTGTGAGGAGGAAGCAGAGAGGCTTCAGGGTGATTTGGGCAAGTTGGACAAATGCATGGCAGATGCAGTATAATGTGAATAAATGTGAGGGTATCCACATGGGTAGCAAAAAAAGGAGACAGATTAGTATCTGAACGGGTATAAACTGAGAGAGGGGACTATGCAGCGAGACCTGAGTGTTCTCGTACTTCCATCTCTGAAGCTAAGCATGCAGGTGCAACAGGCGGTAAAAAAGGCAAATGGTATGTTGGCCTTCATAGCGAGAGGATTCGAGTACAGAAGCAAGGATGTCTTGCTGCAATTACACAGGGCCTTGGTGAAGCCTCATCTGGAATATTGTGTGTAGTTTTGGTCTCCTTATATGAAGAAGGATGTTCTTGCTATAGAGGAAGCGAAGGTTTACCAGACTGATTCCTGGGATGGTGGGACTGACATATGAGGAGCGACTGAGTCAGTTAGGATTATATTCGCTGGAGCTCAGAACAGTGAGAGGGTATCTCATAGAAACCTATAAAATTCTAACAGGACTTGACAGGGTAGATGCAGGTAGGTTGTTCCCGATGGTGGGGGAGTCCAAAACCAGGGGTCATAGTCTAAGGATATGGGGTAAACCATTCAGGCCTGAGATGAGGTGAAATTTCTGCACCCAGAGAGTGGTGAGCCTGTGGAATTCGCGACCACAGAAAGTAATGGAGGCCAAAACATTGAATTTGGCCAACATAGCCCTTGGGTGTAAAGGGATCAAAGGGTATGTGGCGAAGGCCGGAACAGGCTACTGAGCTGGATGATCAGCCATGATCATAGTGAATGATGGAGCAGGCTTGAAGGGCCAAATCGCCTACTCCTGCTCCTATTTTCTATGTTTCTATCCTTCACTACTCTTCATTTGACCCCATCAACATATCCTTCTACCTTTTTGTCCCTCATGGACCTAAAGGCGAGTGGAAAAAAGAAAGTGTACTGATTACCAAGCTCCAGTCAGAAAGGCACAGAGAGTGGTGAGGGGATGGTTTCTACAAATCTTGAGTATAACTCATAAGATAATGCTCATGCGATTTGTAATGTCATTTCAGCCAAAAGATGTTGGAGCAATTTTCACTCTGGATTATCTCAAAGCCCTCGATGTGACTTCCCATCTGCTTTAATATCATTGCGTACTTTGATATAAGAAATACTATCATGAAGTCCAAAAAATATCAGAAATGCATTTGGCTTGGTGTTCGTTGGGATATACAAAGGAATGTCATATCGAAACTCTTTATAGACTTTTAAACACATAGAATGTTGTGTTTTATTTCATTTTAATCTGTTATAATAATAAAACCATGGGTAAAAGACGTTGACCACAGACACCAAAGCACAAAACAGATTGCACTTGGCAAAAATATAACCTGTACCATACTCAAATTCAGAGAAAGCAGATTTCATTAAACATTTCAGCGGTATAAGTTATTAAATTTATAAATTAAGGAACCTCCAAAATTTTCTTCCTTTCGGTTTGTCAGTGCTGTTTATAAAAAAACAAAACAAAGAATGACTACAAGATTGATAAGGAAGATAAAATTAGAGTACAAGAGAAAAGTACCTACGAATATAAAGACTAATACTAAGAATTTCTGTAGATATATATTTTTTAAAGTTAACGAAGTGAGTGTTGGTCCTATAAAAAGTGAGTCTGAGGAATTAATAACGGAAAATAAGGAGATGGCAGATGAATTGAACAGATATTTTGCATCATTCTTCACGATTGAGGATACAAGTAACATCCCAGCATTAGCTGTAAATCAGGAAATGGAAGGGAGGGAGGAACACAAGAAAATTGCAATCACCAGAGAAGTGGTACTGAACATATTGTTGGAGCTGCAGGCTCACATGTCCCGAGGTCCTAATGGACTTCATCCTAGGTTGTTAAAAGAAGTGATTAGTGAGATAGATGATGCGTTAGTTTTAGTTTCCCAAAAATCCCTCGATTTGGGGAAGGTTCTGGTAGATTAGAAAATAGCGAATTCAAATCCTTTACTTAAAAAGGGAGGGAGACAGAAAGCAGGAAACTACAGGTGAGTTAGCTTAACATCTATCGTGGGAAAATGATAGAAGCTATTCTTAAAGACGTTATAGCTAGGCATTGACAAAAAAATCAAGGGAATCAGGCAGAGGCAACATGGTATTGTGAAAGGGAAATCATGTTTAACCAGTTTATTGAAGTTCTTTGAGGGAGTTGCATGAGTCGTGGATAAACAGGAACTGGTGGATTTATTGCACTTAGATTTCCATAAGGCATTTAATAAGGTACCACATCAAAAGTTATTGCAGAAAATAAAAGGTCATGGTGTAGAGGGTAACATTTTGGCATAGGTAGAAGATTGATTAGCTAAAAGGGAACAGAGAGTAGGCATAAATGGGTAATGTTTTGCTTGGCAAGATGTAACACGTGGTGTGCCCCAGCGATCTGTGGTGGGGCCTCAAAGTTTTAAAATTGATATAAATGACTTAGATGAAGGGACCGAAGGTATGATTGCTAAATTTACTGCTGACACATATATACTTAAGAAAGCAACTCGTGAAGGGGACATAAGAGGCGACAGTGGGATATAGTTTAGTGTGTGGGCAAAGACCTGGAAAATGCAGTATCATGTAGGAAAGTGTGAAATTGTCCACTTTGGCAGGAAGAATAAAAAAAGAAGCATATTATCTAAATTGTAAGAGATTTCAGAGCTCTGAGATGCAGTGGGATCTGGGTGTCCTAGTGCATGAATCACAACGTATGCATTAAAGTACGTAATTAGGAAAGCTAATAGAATGTTATTGTTTATCGCGAGGGGAATTGAATACAAAAGTAGAGATGTTATGTTTCAATTAGACAGGGCATTGGTGAGACCACATCCGGAGTACTGTGCACAGTACTGGTCTCCTTATTTAAGGAAAGATGTACATTTGTTGGAGGCAGTGCAGAGAAGGTCTACTAGACTAATGCCAGGAATTGGCGGACTGTCTTATGAGGAAGGATTGGCAGGCTCGGCTTGTATCTGTTGTAATTTAGAAGAGTAAAAGGCGACCTGACTGAAGCAAATAATATCCTGAAGGGTCATGACCGGGTGGATGTGGAAATGATATTTCCCCTTGTAGGAGAACTAGAACTAGGGGTCACTGTTTAAGAATAAGGGGTTGCCCATTTAAGACAGAGATGAAGAGAAATCGTTTCTCTCAGAGTGTCGTAAGTCTTTAGAATTCTCTTCCTGAAAAGGCAGTGGAAGCAGAGTCTTTGAATATTCTTAAGGCAGCGGTAAACAGTTTCTTGTTAAGCAAGGGGGTGAAAGGTTATCGGGGATAGGTGGAAATGTGGAGTAATCAGTTCAGCCATGAACTCATTGAATGGCGGAGCAGGCTCGAAGTGCCGAGTGGCCTAATCCTGCTCCTAATTTGTACGTTCGTATGTTCGTAAACAGTTATGCAGTTGCTAGGAAACACAATAAACAGATTGAGAGTTGCTCAGCACTTAAATGTATATCTATAGGTTTAATATCCATAGAAATCCAGGGAGCCCAGCATCCTGGTTTATAATCAGCCACTACTGAACATCATTGAAAATCTTCAGCGTTTAAATAAGTTCTTTCGCTTTTTCATTCTGAGCCAATAATATCATGGTGATTGACGAAAGTTAAATAAATAATCATATTTGATAAATCCTCGTTGCTGACTTTTTCTGACGTGCCCTTAACGACGATTTGCATCCATAGTTTTTAATAAATGTGATAATATTATTTGTACCTTCTTGAATGTTCACTCACACACCTTGTCCCCTTATCCATTATAAGACAATGAAACTTTCATTGGAGGGAACGTCAAGCAAACTAGCAAATTGAGCAGTGGATTCGAAGCGACAGTGGAATTAGTTACAGAATGAACAAAACTGTTGTCGCCTGGCTCCTTAATGGTAAATGGGTATAAAAAGATTCTACAAAAGCTAGACAGACACGGAGGAAGTGAGAGGGATGTTTGTCTGTCTCTAGGTCTCAGAGACCATAGGGTCACACCTCTTGAAATGACAATACTCAGCAACCGAGTCATCAGCTCAGATAATATTAAAAATAGGTCGAACACCCAGACTGGTCACTTCATTGGCATCTGCCCAAGAGCCAGACACTTAACTGTTCAAATGCAGCGAACGTCTGAGACTCCCTGAAGTAAAATTAGTTCTTGGACAGCATAGCTTAGCATTGGAACTGAATGGGTTTCAACAACAGAAACCTTTGACTCCGCTTGTTCATACATTACCAGGCTTGTCCTGGAAACAATTCGGACTACTTCAATTTTCCATTAGAAATTGAGGCTTTTTAATATTTAGTGTTGCGTTAACATGCAAGTAAACTTTTGGTTGCAACTTTTAAATGACTACGAATTATTTCATCTGATTTTAGTTTCCTTTGTTTTCATCTTTTTGGAATGGAAATGAATGAATGCTTTCTACGTTAGTTGTGGAATGTGATTTTGGATCTGAGTGTTAGCTGGCAACCTCAGAACTGAACATTCAACATGGTCAGTACAGACCAATCAAAAAGGAGGATTCTTATTAAATGTGATATACAGACACTCCTACAAAAACCGGACTTGTAACAAAGGTTTGGAATTTAAACCTGTCACAGACACATCAAGCTGTAAGGGCAACCAACCAAGTGTCTGAAATGGTCAATTTGATCACAGCATTACTGTCTCCTAGATTCCTCGTTGACAAGCCCAAGATTGACAATGGGCTTCCTTTTCTGGTGTTGGCTACGTGGCAACAAAGTATTTTCACAGAACATTTAAAAAAATGTTATAGTTACGGAGTTGGGGGGCGGTCGTTGATGAATCCCACGCTGGAATCATCAGGATCAATTCTGAAGGAAACAAAGGTCTACCCTCTTTAAAGAAGCAGTGAAATTCTGTGATACATCTGTACAGCACTAGTCAGACACAGCACTGTCACTCTACTCGAAATGCAGTGCACAAAGAGGCATAAGTGAGTTACATTTCATCACAGCACAGCTCCTTAGCACTGAGAACACATGAATAGATGCATTTATGGTCATTTATCAAAATTCTATAGACCCTGGAACAATTCCAACAGATTGGAGGGTAGCTAATGTAACTCCACTATTTTAAAAAAGGATGTAGAGAGAAAACAAGGAATTATAGAACGGTTAGCCTGACATCAGTAGTGGAGAACATGCTAGAGTACATTATAAAAGATGTAATACCAGAGCACTTGGAAAACAATGACAGGATTGGACAAAGTCAACATGGACTTACAAAATGGAAATCATGCTTTACAAATCTGCTAGATTTTTTTGAGATGTAACTAGTAGAATTTATAAGGGAGACCCAGTGGACTTGGTGTATTTGGACTTTCAGAAGGCTTTCGATAAGGTCCCACATAAGAGATTTGTGTGCAAAATTAAAGTTCATGGCATTGGGGTAAGGCAAGGATAGAGAACTGGTTGGCAGCCAGGAAACAAAGAGTAGGAATAAAGGGGTATTTTTCTGAGTGGCAGGCAGTGACTAGTGGGATACTGCAGGATCAGTGCTAGGACCCCAGCTATTCACAATACATATGAATGATATAGATGAGGAAATTAAATATTATATATCCAAGTTTGCAGCCGACATAAAGCTTGGTGGGAGTGTGAGCTGTGAGGAGGATGCAGAGAAGCTCCAGTGTGATTTGGACAGGTTGAATAAGAGGAAAATACAGGGCAGATGCAGTATAATGTGGATAAAGGTGAAGTTATCCACTTTGGTGGCCAAAACAGAAAGGCAGATTATTATCTGAATGACGATAGATTGGGAAAGGGGGAGGTGCAGCGAGACCTGGGTGTCCTTGTGCATCAGTCGCTGAAAGTAAGCATGTAGGTGCAGCAGGCAGTTAAGAAGGCAAATGGTATGTTGGCCTTGATAGCGGCAGGATTCCAGTACAGGAGCAAGGATGTCTTACTGCAATTATACAAGGCCTTGTTGAGACCACATCTGTATTGTGTGCAGTTGTGGTCTCCTTATCTGAGGAAGGATGTTCTTGTTATGGAGGGAGTGCAGCGAAGGTTCACCAAACTGATTCCTGGGTTGGCAGGTCTGACGCATGAAGAAATATTGGGTCGATTAGACTTGTATTCGCTTGAGTTTAGAAGAATGAGAGGGGATCTCATAGAAAGCTGAAAAAATTCCAACAGGAATGGACAGACTAGATGCAGGAAAGATGTTGCCGATGGCGGGGGAGTCCAGGACCAGGGGTCACCGTCTAAAGATAAGGGGTAAACCATTGAGCACTGAGATGAGGAAAGATTTATTTCTTTCGGTGCGGGAAATCTGTTCAAATTTGAAAATCTTTTGAAAACAGGTAAAATTCCATCTCTCCCCAGGTAACACATCATCTCATCAGACTAATCTGAGCCAAACAACTCAATGAAGAGCACCGTTGTGTATTTTCTGTACTAACTTTTTACCTGTGATGAGACTCGTTAACAACTCCAAAAAGAGTTTGTCTTTCTCGGACCTCCAGGAACGCCACAGGAGGACAGCACAGCACCACATTGGTGTCATTGCACTGATAGCCAGGCATTGCTCTCTCAGACAGAGTTCTCAATTCCACTAGAATTTAGTGATAGGCGAACACATTTAACCAATAAATCCCACAATAACTGAACTGGAGCAGACTGGACCAGTCGGTGCCAGACCTGTTGAGTATTTCCAACATTTCTTGTTTGTGTTTCAGTATTATTATCAGTTCACTTCTAATTTCGAGGGGTTGAGTTCAAGGGAATCTGACGTAAAAATCAGCAATAAATTAACACAATAAATTAATCAATTTGATTCCAATAAATTAGATAGAAACGTATTAACTTACGATTATCTCTTACAAACTAAAACCTATTTCCCGTTCCCAGTATATTTGGCACATGCATTCCTTGCGCTTTCAATAGATTTCGAATTATAAAAACTTACAGCACAGAGAGAGGCCATTCAGCCCGTTGTGCTTGTGCTAGCTCTTTGAAAGAGGTGTTCAATTAATCACACACCCCTGCTTTTTCCTCCAAACGCTGCAAAATTAAAACTCCGCTGAGAGCCGGTTGGAAATCTCAACTAACAGCTAGAAAGGCTAGGAAACGAGATCAAAAAAGTGTCCAAAACTGCTGTTAAGTTCTTTTGAGACGTGGAAGCGTCAACAGTCTGTGCATCACCATTAACAAAGATCTGTCAGTTCTAAAATCATGACATGGAGAGATTTGCATCGTTTGCTTTTTTTAGTTGCAACGTTAACATTTGTCCACAAGCAAAATACACATTTTCACGATCACAGCTTCGTACAAAAATGTAAATGAACAACTCTTAGAAACAATGCGAAAATATTACTCCCGTTAATCCTACCAAATAGGGAGAATCGTGTTCCTCCTTGACACTGGTTCAAAATCCTCCAGCTCTCTACCTAACAGAACTGTGGAATCAGCTTCTACACACGGTTCAAGAAGAAGGTCCACCACCACCTTCTCAAGGTGTTCCAAGGGATAAACAATAAATGTTAACATGGCCAGCGACACCCACATCCCGAGAATGTTTAAAAATAATATTGTTAGCCTCAAGGATGACACTGCTTCTGGGAACTAATCGCGCTTGTATAGAGCTGCTGAGCTGCGGTGATGTGTCCCTTGACAACTAAAGTCAGCACCCAGAGAATAGGACTACAAAGGACTTTGTTCTGTTCAGGGATTAGACTGTGAGCCCTGTGTCATAGCTGAGAGTCACACACAAGAAGGCATCGGAAAATACAGGAGGACATCAGCAAGCTCAGCCAGGTAGGGATTCCAGGACAGACCTTGATACAGTGCACTGCAGTTCTGACCTGCACCAACAACCCATGCCAGCTGGTGTAGTAGCGTCAATGTGGCACTGCCACACCATCCTTAACCACTCCACCACATTATGCCCCTCTACAGTTACTGTTCCTGCATATACTGATTTGAATCTTATCCATCCAGAACCGATCCAGTCTGGCACCATATGATAAAGCAATTGCACTCACGGAACTATCTTCCGCTGTCACTATGATAGATTTATCAGTGGACAACTCCAAGAGAAAGTCCTTTGACTGCTTCATTCTATACTCCAGTGTGCTATATTATCACAGGGACATGAGAGCTTGTAACTGAACGAAAGCTTTCACAGATAAACAGGTTGGAAAGATTTTGCAATCCACACGAGAAGTTATATTGTAAAATAAAGCAAAGCTTTCAGAGACATGTCACTTGCAGGATTAAGTAACAGGAATAGAATTTAGTCAGTCCCCCTCTTTGCATTCATGGAACATATCTGGAAAGTTCTCTCCGACAAGCTGGAAGTTCACTCATTCCTGATAGTCTGTGACGTGTGTCTATCTGAGTGAACACATAGCGTTATAATGCTGTCGAACAGTTCATTTCTATCATAGAACTAACGGCCATTGGTGACTCTGCCTTCACCCAGCTTCCAACCTCCCTAAACCCTCAATCACTCTACCCACCTATCTAAATACTCTCCTTGGAAACCACCTCTATTTCAAAATTTGCTAACCCCATCTATGATCTCCTTTGTATTGCACCTCAGTGAAACATTTTGATGCATTTTCTTACATAAAGGCCTTAAATTAATACAAGTAGTTAACATCAGACAGTAGCAGAAGGTATGTTAGTGAGATGGTGAGTATTATTCATTGGCCACAGTTATCTATAGCAGGTACTGGGATATCGGTTCTATCTAAATGGTCAGGCACGAGAAAGGGTAAGTGCAAAATAAGGATGTCCACCTTTAAAATTCATATTATTTGTGCATATTGGAATACTGGTAATGTGTGCGAGGGTCTTACCGCATTCTTCAGATCATCCTTACCGCAGAATCCCGAGATCTCACATCCCCCTTGTCTCACAACCCCATTATTTCACATCCCCCTTATTTCACATCCCCCTTATCACACATCCCCCTTATCTCCCAAAACCCTTATCACACCGTCCCCTTATCACACACACAACCCCACTGATCACACATACCACTTAACCTGCAACACCCTGATCTGACATCCCGCTGGCCACACATCCACTTAATTCACATCCTCCATTAGCACATATGCCCCTTATCACACATCTCACTTATCACACATCCCCCTTATCAAGCATCATCCTTAACACAGATCCCCTGAACACACATTCCTCTTAGCACACATCACCCCTAAACACATATCCCCTTAACAAACAACCCTTTAACACACACACCCCTTATCACACATCGCCCTTATTTCACATCTCCTTATCACCCATTCACCTTACCATTCCGCCCTTATCACACATCTCACTTATCACACGTCCTTCTTATCTCACATCCCCCTTATCACACATCCCCCTTATCAAGCATCATCCTTAACACAGATCCCCTGAACACACATTCCTCTTAGCACACATCACCCCTAAACACATATCCCCTTAACAAACAACCCTTTAACACACACATCCCCTTATTACACTTCCCCCTTACCTCACAGCGCCCTAATTTCACACCCTCCTTATCACACATCCTCCTTATCACACATCCGCTTTTCAAACATCCCCCTCATCATACATTCCCCTTAACACACATCCCCTTATTACACATCCCCCTTACCTCACAGCGCCCTTATTTCACATCCCCTTTTCACACATCCTCCTTATCACACATCCCCTTTTCAAACATCCCCCTCATCATACATTCCCCTTAACACACATCCCCTCATTACACATCCCCCTTACCTCACAGTGCCCTGATTTCACATCCTCCTTATCACACATCCTCCTTATCACACATCCCCTTTTCAAACATCCCCCTCATCATACATTCCCCTTAACACACATCCCCTTATTACACATCCCCCTTACCTCACAGCGCCCTTATTTCACATCCCCTTTTCACACATCCTCCTTATCACACATCCCCTTTTCAAACATCCCCCTCATCATACATTCCCCTTAACACACATCCCCTTATTACAAATCCCCCTTACCTCACAGCGCCCTTATTTCACACCCTCCTTATCACACATCCTCCTTATCACACATCCCCTTTTCAAACATCCCCCTCATCATACATTCCCCTTAACACACATCCCCTTATTACACATCCCCCTTACCTCACAGCGCCCTAATTTCACACCCTCCTTATCACACATCCTCCTTATCACACATCCCCTTTTCAAACATCCCCCTCATCATACATTCCCCTTAACACACATCCCCTTATTACACATCCCCCTTACCTCACAGCGCCCTTATTTCACATCCCCTTTTCACACATCCTCCTTATCACTCATTCCCCAAATCGCACAACCCCCTTATCAAACATCCGCCTTATCATACAAATCTCTTAACACACCTCCCCCTTATATCACATCCCCTTTATCGCACATCCCCCTAATCACATATCCCTTTATGATACATCGCCCTCAACATACATTCCACTTATCGCACATCGCCCTTATTTCAAATCCCCTTAGCACACATCCCCCTTATTTCACATCCCCCTTATCGCACATTGCCCATATTTCAAATCCCCTTAGCACACATCCCCCTTATCTCACATCACCCTTATTTTACAACCCCTTATTAAACATCCCCCTTATCACACATCCCCTTATCTCACCCCCCCCTTATCTCGCATCGCCCATATTTCACATCCCCTTATCACACATCCCCCTTATTTCACATCCCCCTTATTTTACAACCCCTTATTAAACATCCCCCTTATCACACATCCCCTTATCTCACCCCCCCCTTATCTCGCATCGCCCATATTTCACATCCCCTTATCACACATCCCCCTTATTTCACATCCCCCTTATTTTACAACCCCTTATTAAACATCCCCCTTATCACACATCCCCTTATCTCACCCCCCCTTATCTCGCATCGCCCATATTGCACACCCCCTTATCACATATCCCCTTAACACACAGACTCCGTAACACACACATCCTTAACACACATCCCCTTAACACACATCACCATTATCACACATCCCCCTTAGCACACATCGCCCTTATTTCACACACCCTTATCAAGCATCCCCCTTAACCCACATCCCCTTAACACACTTTCCCCTTATCTCACATCACCATTATCATACATCCCCCTTAGCACCCATCCCCTTAAAACATATCCCCTTTATCACTCATCCCCTTATCTCACATCCCCCTTAACTCACATCGCCCTTATCTGACATCGCCCTTATTACACATTCTATTATCACACATGCCCCTTACTTCACTCGCCCTTTATCACTTCCCCTTTATGATACAACCCTCTTATCACACATCCCCTTAACAGACATCCCCTTGACACACATCCCCTTACTATACATCACCTTTATTATACATCCCCCTTAACACACATCCCCTTAACAGACATCCCCTTAACATACATCTCCTTACTACACATCACCTTTATTATACATCCCCCTTAACACACTTCCCCTTAACAGCCATCCCCCTTATCACACATCCACCTTATCACACATTCCCCTTATCACACATCACCATTAGCACACATCACCCTGATATCACACACCCTTATCAAGAATCCCCCTTATCATACATTCCCCTTAACACACATCCCTTAACACACATTCCCCTTATCACAAATCCCTTTTTCACACATCCCCCTGAACACACATTCCCTTAACACATATCCCCCTTATCACACATCTCCTTATCTCTTTTCCTCTTAACTCACATCACCCTTATTTCACATCCCCTTATCTCACATCCCTCTTATTTCCTATCCCCCTTATCGCACATCGCCCTTATTTCCGATCCCCTTGTCACACATCCCCCTTATTTCACATCCCCTTATCTCACATCCCCCTTATTTCCTATCCCCCTTATCGCACATCGCCCATATTCACATCCCCCTTATCATACATCCACCTTAACGCACATCCTCCTTAACTCACATCCCATTCATCATACATCCCTCTTAACACCCCCCCTTATCTCACATCCCCTTGAAAACACATCGCCCAATTTTCACATCCCATATCACACATCCCCCTGATCATACATCCCCTTTATCTAACATCCCCCTTAACTCACATCGCCCATATTTCACATCCCATTATCTCGTATACCCCTTATCTCACATCAACCTTATCACACGTCACCCTTATCACACTTTACCGTTCTCGCACATCCCCCTTATCTCACATCCCCCTTATCCAACATCCCTCTTATCTCACATCCCCCTTATCCAACATCCCTCTTAACTCACATCCCCCTTATCTCACATCCCCCTTATCTCACATCCCCCTTATGCAACATCCCTCTTAACTCACATCCCCCTTATCTCACATCCCCCTTATCTCACATCCCCCTTATCCAACATCCCTCTTAACTCACATCCCCCTTATCCAACATCCCTCTTAACTCACATCCCCCTTATCTCACATCCCCCTTATCCAACATCTCTCTTAACTCACATCCCCCTTATCCAACATCCCCCTTATCTCACATCCCCCTTATCCAACATCCCTCTTAACTCACATCCCCCTTATCCAACATCCCTCTTAACTCACATCCCCCTTATCTCACATCCCCCTTATCCAACATCCCCCTTATCTCACATCCCCCTTATCTCACATCCCCCTTATCCAACATCCCTCTTAACTCACATCCCCCTTATCTCACATCCCCCTTATCCAACATCCCCCTTATCTCACATCCCCCTTATCTCACATCCCCCTTATCCAACATCCCCCTTATCTCACATCCCCCTTATCCAACATCCCTCTTAACTCACATCCCCCTTATCTCACATCCCCCTTATCCAACATCCCCCTTATCTCACATCCCCCTTATCTCACATCCCCCTTATCCAACATCCCTCTTAACTCACATCCCCCTTATCTCACATCCCCCTTATCCAACATCCCCCTTATCTCACATCCCCCTTATCTCACATCCCCCTTATCCAACATCCCTCTTAACTCACATCCCCCTTATCTCACATCCCCCTTATCCAACATCCCCCTTATCTCACATCCCCCTTATCTCACATCCCCCTTAACTCACATCCCCCTTATCTCACATCCCCCTTATCTCACATCCCCCTTATCCAACATCCCCCTTATCTCACATCCCCCTTATCCAACATCCCCCTTATCTCACATCCCCCTTATCCAACATCCCTCTTAACTCACATCCCCCTTATCTCACATCCCCCTTATCTCACATCCCCCTTATCCAACATCCCTCTTAACTCACATCCCCCTTATCCAACATCCCTCTTAACTCACATCCCCCTTATCTCACATCCCCCTTATCTCACATCCCCCTTATCCAACATCCCTCTCAACTCACATCCCCCTTATCTCACATCCCCCTTATCTCACATCCCCCTTATCCAACATCCCCCTTATCTCACATCCCCCTTATCTCACATCCCCTTATCCAACATCCCCCTTATCTCACATCCCCCTTATCTCACATCCCCCTTATCCAACATCCTCCTTATCTCACATCCCCCTTATCTCACATCCCCCTTATCTCACATCCCTCTTAACTCACATCCCCCTTATCTCACATCCCCCTTATCTCACATCCCCCTTATCCAACATCCCCCTTATCTCACATCCCCCTTATCTCACATCCCCCTTATCCAACATCCCCCTTATCTCACATCCCCCTTATCTCACATCCCCCTTATCTCACATCCCTCTTAACTCACATCCCCCTTATCTCACATCCCCCTTATCTCACATCCCCCTTATCCAACATCCCCCTTATCTCACATCCCCCTTATCTCACATCCCCCTTATCCAACATCCCTCTTAACTCACATCCCCCTTATCCAACATCCCTCTTAACTCACATCGCCCTTATTTCACATTCCCTTATCTCACACATCCCTTATCACACAAATCACTCATCTCACAACAACCTTAACACACATTCCCCTTATCACACATCACTCTTATCATACATCCCCCTTAACTCATAACCCCCTTAACTCACATCACCCTTATTTCTCATCCCCTTATCTTAGCCCACTTCTCTCACATTGCCCTAATTTCACATCACATATCCCACGTCCCCCTTATTTCACATCCCCCTTATCACACATCCCCCTTATCACACATCGCCGATATTTCACATTCCCTTATCTCACATGCCCCTTAACACATATTCCACTGATCTAACATCCCCCTTATCTCACATCGCCCTCATTTCACATCCCGCTATCACACATCGCCCTTATCACACATCCCCTTAACACACATCCCCCTTATCAGACATCCCCCTTAAACCACATCACCTTTACCATACATCCCCTTAACACACATCCCCTTCACACACATCCCCCTTATCAGACATCCCCCTTAAACCACATCACCTTTACCATACATCCCCTTAACACACATCCCCTTCACACACATCCCCCTTATCACAGATCCTCATATCACACATCCACCTTATCAGCCATCGCCCTTTTTGCACATCCCCCTTATCACACATCGCCTTAACACACATCCCCCTATCACACATCGCCCTTATCACACATCCCCTTAACACACATCCCCCTCATCACACGTCCCCCTTATCACACATTCCCCTTAACAGTCATCCCCCTTAACCCACATCACCCTTATCATACATCCCCTTAACATACATCCCCTTCACACACATCCCCTTCACACACATCCCCTTAACACACATCCCCCTCATCACACGTCCCCCTTATCACACATTCCCGTTAACAGTCATCCCCCTTAACCCACATCACCCTTATCATACATTCCCCTTAACATACATCCCCTTCACACACATCCCCCTTATCACACGTCCCCCTTATTTCACATTCCCTTATCACACATTCCCCTTAACATACATCCCCTTCACACACATCCCCCTTATCACACGTCCCCCTTATTTCACATTCCCTTATCACACATTCCCCTTAACATACATCCCCTTCACACACATCCCCCTTATCACACATCCCACTTATCTCACATCCCCCAATCTCACATCTCCCTTATATCACACCCACATATCTCACATCCCCTTTAGCACACATCGCCATATTTCACATCCCCCTATCACACAACCCCCTTATCACACATCCTACTTAACTCTCATCGCCCTTATTTCACATCCCCTTATCTCACAGCCCCCTTATCTCACATTGTCCTAATTTCACATCACATATCTCACGTCCCCCTTATCTCACGTCCCCCTTATCACACATCCCCCTATCGCACATCCCTCTTATCTCACATCCCCCTATCACACATCGCACTTATCACACATCCCCCTATCGCACATCGCCCTTATCATACATCCCCTTAACACACATCCCCCTCATCACACGTCCCCCTTATCACACATCCGCCTTATCTGACATCGCCCTTATCGCATATCCCCGTTATCTCACATCCCCTTAACACACATCTGCCTTATCACGTATCCGCTTTAATACACGTCGCCCATATTACACATCCCCCATCACACATCCCCCTTATTCTACATCCCCCTTATCTCACATCCCCCATAACTCATATCGCCCTTATTTCACATCATCTTATCTCACATCCCCCTTATCTCACATCAACCTTATCACACTTTATACTTATCGCACATCCCCCTTATCTCACATCACCTTTATCACAAGACCCCTTATCATACACGCCCTTAACACACATCCCCCTTATCACGCTTTCCACTTACCAACGCCCCCCCCTTAACACACAGCCCCCTTACTCATATCGCCCTTATTTCACATCCCCGGATCTCACATCCACCTTATCTCACATCGCCCTTATCACACGTCCCCCTTAACACACATCCCCCTTATCAGACATCCCCCTTCAAGCACATCGCCCTATCACACATCGCCTTAACACACATCCCCCTTATCTCACATCCCCCTTATCCCACTTTACCCTTATCCCACTTTACCCTTATCGCATATCCCCCTTACATCACATCACCTTCAGCTCAAGATCCCTTATCATATATCAACCTTAACCAACATCTCCCGTATCTCACATCACCCTTATGCCACTTTACCCTTATCGCACATCCCCCTTACATCACATCACCTTTAGCTCAAGATCCCTTATCATATATCCCCCTTAACACACATCCCTCTTTTCACACATCACCTTTATCCCTACATCCCGCCTCCCGTATCTCACAGCCCCCTTACTCACATCGCCCTTATTTCACATCCCCGGATCTCACATCCACCTTATCTCACATCGCCCTTATCACACGTCCCCCTTATCACACATCCCCCTTATCAGACATCCCCCTTAAAGCACATCGCCCTATCACACATCGCCCTTATCACACATCGCCTTAACACACATCCCCCTTATCTCACATCCCCCTTACCACACATCGCCCGTATCACACATCACCTTATCTCACATCGCCCTTATATCACATCCCCTTATCACACATCCCCCTTATCACACATCCCCCTTATCAGACATCCCTTTAACACACATCACCCTTCTCATACATCCCCTTAACACACATCCCCTTCACACACATCCCCGTTATCACAGATCCCCCTTGTCACACATCCGCCTTATCAGACATCGCCCTTATCGCACATTGCCGTTATCACACATCGCCTTAACACACATTCCCCTTATCTCACATCCCCCTTACCACACATCGCCCGTATCACACATCACCTTATCTCACATCACCCTTATTTCACATCCCCTTATCACACAACCCCCTCATCACACATCCCCCTTATCAGACATCCCCTTAACACACATCACCCTTATCATACATCCCCTTAACACACATCCCCGTTATCACAGATCCCCCTTATCACACATCCGCCTTATCAGACATCGCCCTTATCGCACATCCCCGTTATCTCACATCCCCTTAACACACATCTGCCTTATCGCGCATCCCCTTTAATACACGCCGCCCATATTACACATCCCCCTATCACACATCCCCCTTATTATGCATCCCCCTTATCTCACATCCCCCATAACTCATATCGCCCTTATTTCACATCATTTTATCTCCCATCCCCCTTATCTCACATCAACCTTATCACACTTTATCCTTATCGCACATCCCCATTATCTCACATCACCTTTATCTCAAGACCCCTTATCATACACGCCCTTAACACACATCCCCCTTATCACGCTTGCCACTTACCAACGCCCCCCCTTAACACACAGCCCCCTTACTCATATCGCCGTTATTTCACATCCCCGGATCTCACATCCACCTTATCTCACATCGCCCTTATCACACGTCCCCCTTATCACACATCCCCCTTATCAGACAACCCCTTAAAGCACATCGCCCTATCACACATCACCCTTATCACACATCGCCTTAACACACATCCCCCTTATCCCACTTTACCCTTATCCCCCTTACATCACATCACCTTTAGCTCAAGATCCCTTATCATATATCAACCTTAACCAACATCTCCCGTATCTCACATCACCCTTATATCACATCCCCTTATCACACATCCCCCTTATCACACATCCCCCTTATCAGCCATCCCTTTAACACACATCACCCGTATCATACATCCCCTTAACATACATCCCCTTCACACACAACCCCGTTATCACAGATTCCCCTTATCACACATCGGCCTTATCAGAAATCGCGCTTATCGCACATTCCCGTTGTCACACATCCCCTTAACACACCTCTGCCTTATCACACATCCCCTTTAATACACATCGTCCATATTACACATCCCCCTATCACACATCCCCCTTATCATACATCCCCCTTATCTCACATCCCCCTTATCTCACATCACCCTTATCACACTTTACCCTTATCGCACATCCCCCTTATCTCTCATCACCTTTATCTCAGGACCCCTTATCATACACGCCCTTAACACACATCCCCCTTATCATACATCCCCCTTAACACACATCCCCCTTATCATACATCCCCCTTAACACACATCTTCCTTAATCCACATCCCCTTTTCACACATCCCCTTATCACACATCACCCTTATCTCACATCCCTCCTATGATACATCCCCTTCAACACACATCTCCCTTATCTCTCATCACCCTTATCACACATTCCCCTTATTATACATCCTCTTATCTCACATCCCACTTATCATACATCCCCCTTAACAAACATCCCCCTTATCTCTCATCCCCCTAAACTCAGCACGCCCTTATTTTACTTCCCCTTAATACACATCCCCCTTACCACACAGCCCTTTCACACACATCCCCCTTTATCACACTTCCCCCTTATCACACATACCCCTTACCTGATATCCCCCTTATCATACATGACCCTTAAAACACATCCCTCTCATCTCACATCACATTTCTCACACATCACCCTTATCACGCATTACCCTTATCGCACATTAGCAATATCTCTTCGCCCCCTTCTCTCACATCGCCCCTATTTCGTATTCCTGACCTCACATTCCCCTTATCTCACATTGTCCTACTTTGACATTCCCTGATCACACATCCCCCTTATCTCACATCCCCTATCACACATCCCCCTTATCACACATCGCACTTATTTCACATTCGCATATCTCACATCCCCCTTCTCACACATCCCAGTTATCTCACACCCCCTTTATCTCACATCGCCCGTATCACACATTCCCCGTATCACACATCACACTTATTTCACATTCAGTTATCTCACATGCCCCTTATCACACATCCCAGATATTTCACACCCCCCTTATCTCACATCGCCCGTATCACACATCCCCCTTATGACACATCCCCCTTATCACATATTCCCCTTATTAGACATCGCCCTTATTTCACTTCCCCTTCTCACACTTGCCCCTTAATCCACAACCCTTTAACACACAGCCCCCTTTATCACACATCCCCCTTATCTCACATCGCCCTTATTTCACATTCCCCTTATCACACATCCCACTTATCACACACCCCCTTATTAGACATCGCCCTTATTTCACTTCCCCTTATCACGCATTACCCTTATCGCACATTAGCATCATCTCACATCCCCCTTATCTCACCTCGCCCATATCACACATTCCCCGTATCACACATCTCACTTATTTCACATTCTCTTATCTCACATGCCCCTTATCACATATCCCAGTTATCTCACACACCCCTTATCTCACATCGCCCCTATCACACGTCCCCTTATCTCACATCACCCTTATTCCACTTTACATTTATCCCACATCCCCTTACATCACATCAACTTTACCTCAAGACCCCTTATCAGACATCCCCCTTAACACACATCCCTCATATCACGCCTCACCCTTATCACTACACCCCCCTTATCTCACAGCCCCCTTACTCACATCGCCCTTATTTCACATCCCCTTATCTCACATCCCCCTTATCACACATCCCCCTTATCAGAGATCGCCCTTATCGCACATCCCCGTTATCAGACATCCCGTTAGCACACATCACCCTTACCACACATCACCCTTATCATACATCCCCTTAACACACATCCCCTTAACACACAGCCCCCTTATCACACGTACCCCTTATCACACATCCCGGTTATCTCACATCCCAATTATCATACATCCCTCATAACACACATCCCCCTTTTCTCACATCCCCTCAATTCACATCGTCCATATCTCACATCCCCCTATCACACATCACCCTTATCACACTTTACCCTTATCGCACATCGGCCTTAACTCACAGACACCTTACCTCACATCGCCCTTAATTCACATCACCCTTATCACACATCACCATTATCACACTTTACCCTTACCGCACATCCCTTTTACCTAGCATCCCCCTTATCTCACAACGCCCTAATTTCACACCCCCTTATCACGCATCTCCCTTATCTCTCATCCCCCGTACCTCACATCGCACTCATCACACATCCCCCTTATTTCACATCCCCCTTTTCACACATCCCCCTTATCACACATCGCCCTCATCACACAACCCCCTTATCTTACCCTCCGTTCTCTCACAACCCCCTTAACTCTCATCGCCCTTATTTCAAATTCCCGTATCTCACCTACCCCTTATTTCACATCCCCTTATCTCACATGCCACTTATCACACATCCCCTTATCAAACATCACCCTGAACTCACATCCCCCTTATCACATGTCCCCCTTATCTCTCATCGCACTTATTTCACGTCCCCTTATCACAGATCCCCATTATCTCGCATCTACCTTATTTCAAATCCCATTATCACACATCCCGTTAACGCACATCCCCCTTAACTCACATCCCCTAAACACAGATCACCCTTATCACACATTCCCCTTAACTCACATCGCCCTTATTTCACATCCCCTGTCACACATTCCCCTTATTTCACATCCCCCTTATCGCACATCGTCCTTATTTCAATCCCCTTATCTTTCCTCACCTTTATTACAAATCCCCTAATCACACATCCCCCTTATCTCTCAACGCCCGTATTTCACATCCCCTTTTCTCACAACCCCCTTCTATCATTTCGGCCTAATTTCACATCCCCTGATCATACATCCCCTTATCACACATCCCCCTTCTCACACGTCCTCCATAGCACACATCGCCCTTATTTCACATCTTCCTTATCACGCATCCCCCTTAGAGCACATCGTCCTTATTTCGCATCCCCTTATCTCACATCCACCTAAACACACATCCCCTTAACACACATCCCCCTTAGCACACATCCCCCTGATCATGCATCCCCATTATCACACATCGCCCTTATCAGACATCCCCCGTCTCACACCACCACCTATCTCACAACCCCCTTAACTCAAATCGCCCTTATTTCACATCCCCGTATCTCACCTTCCCCCTATCTCACATAACCTTTATCACACATTCCCTTATCACACATCCCCTGTTTACACATCATCCTTATCACACATCGCCCTTATTTCACATCCCCTCATCTCACACTCCCCTTATCACACATCCCCTGTTTACACATCCCCCTGATCTCACATCGCCCTTATTTCACATCGCCCTTATTTCAGATCCCCTTATCAAACACCCCCCTTATCACACTTCCACTTCTCACACACACCCCTTATCTCGCATTGCCCTTATTTCACATTCCTTTATCACACACCTCCTTAACACACATCCCACTTAACAAACATCACCCTTAGCACACATCCCCTTAACACACATCCCCCTTATCACACATACCCCTTATCTCACATCGCCCTTATTCCGTAGCCCCCTGATCTCACATCGCCCTTATCTCACATCGCCCTTATTCCGTAGCCCCCTGATCTCACATCGCCCTTATTTCACATCGCCCTTATTTCAGATCCCCTTATCAAACACCCCCCTTATCACACATCCACTTCTCACACACCCCCCTTATCTTGCATCGCCCTTATTTCACATTCCTTTATCACACACCTCCTTAACACACATCCCCCTTAACAAACATCACCCTTAGCACACATCGCCTTTATTTCAAACACCTTTATCAAACATCCCCCTTATCATCTTTCCCCCTTAACTCACATGCCCCTTATCACACACCCCCTTTAAAACACATCCCCCTTATCTCACATCCCCCTTAACTCACATCGCCCTTATTTCACATCCCCTTATCACACTTTACCCATATCGCACATTCTCCTTATCTCACATCTCCCTTATGTCGCAACACCCTGATTTCACTTCCCCTTTTCTCACTTCCCCCTTATCTCGCATCACCCTTATTTCGCATCCCCTTATCACACGTCCCCTTAACACACATCCCCCTTAACACACATCCTCTTTACACACATCCCCCCATCACACATCGCCCTTATTTCACATCCGCTTCTCTCACATCATCCTTATTTCACATTCCGCTTATCACACATCCCCCTTATCACACGTCCCCCTTATCACACATCACTCTTATTTCACATCGCCCTTATCACACATAGTCCTTATCACACATCTCCCTTATCTCAAATCGCCCTTATTCCACATCCCCCTGATCTCACATCGCCCTTATTTCACATCGCCCTTATTTCAGATCCCCTTATCAAACACCCCCCTTATCACACTTCCACTTGTCACACACCCCCTTATCTCGCATCGCCCTTATTTCACATTCCATTATCACACACCTCCTTAACACACATCCCCATAAACACACATCCCCCTTAACACACATCACCCTTAGCACACATCGCCTTTATTTCAAACACCTTTATCAAACATCCCCCTTATCGTATATCCCCCTTAACACACATCCCCCTTATCTCACATCCCCCTTAACTCACATCGCCCTTATTTCACATCCCCTTATCACACTTTACCCATATCGCACATTCTCCTTATCTCACATCCCCCTTATGTCGCAACGCCCTGATTTCACATCCCCTTTTCTCACTTCCCCCATACCTCGCATCGCCCTTATTTCACATCCCCTTATCACACATCCCCTTAACACACATCCCCCTTAACACACATCCTCTTTACACACATCCCCCTTATCACACATCGCCCTTATTTCCCATTCCGCTTATCACACATCCTCCTTATCACACAAACCCCTTATCAGACATCCCCCTTATCCCATATTCCCCTTATCACACATCGCCCTTATTTCACATCCGCTTCTCTCACATCGTCCTAATTTCACATTCCGCTTATCACACATCCCCCTTATCACACGTCCCCCTTATCACACATCGCTCTTATTTCACATCGCCCTTATCACACATATTCCTTATCACACATCTCCCTTATCTCACATCCCCCTTATCACATATTCCCCTTATCACACATCGCCCTTATTTCACATCCCCTTCTCTCACATCGCCCTTATTTCACATTCCGCTTATCACACTTCTCACTTATCAGACATCCCCCTTATCACACATTCTCCATATCTCACATCCACGACATCTCACTACATTTGTTTTCTATTGCCTATCTCAGATGAATTGATGAGATGCATGTCATCACTCAAATACTTCTGACGCTGTCTGATTCGGCAGCCTGTTCGACACAATGTTAACCATGGTGACAATAATCAGAATAGTTTTAATCATTGTATTGGATCAGATTCCTGCACCAGAACTTAATGCTTTGGACCTCAATGATCTTATTGTCTTTTTACCATTAGTTGGTAAACTCGTGTAGCTATTTGGAACAGGGTCTGTTGGTGTTGTTGTGAGAACCTTAACCCGATGTATTTCTTTGAGTCATTTGGAGGATCAGTTTTGAAAATGGTCGCTCATGACGTTGTGAAGTCTTGGGTTGCGTTGCATACTGGGTGCCAAACGAAGATGGCAGAAGTCTACACGTTTGGTGGTCAGCAGAAGAATTTTACAAGCCTATTGCTTGAGGATGGTGCTGGTGATGGGGGTTTTACAGTCTTGCCACTTGAGGGTTGGAGGGGGCGCGATTTGTGGTGTTAGCTAAGCTAGCACTTTCCAAACAAGAGTTCTCAACATCAATGGACAAGTACTTTATTAGCAAAAGCAAAATACTGCGGATGCTGGAAACCTGAAATAAAAACAAGAAATGCTGGAACCGCTCAGCAGGTCTGGCAGCATCTGTAGAAAGAGAAACAAAGTTAACGTTTCGGGTCAGTGAACCTTCTTCGGAACTGGCAAATATTAGAAATGTTAGAGGTTATAACCAAGTGAGCCGGGGGAGGGGCAATAGATAAAAAAGGAGAAGGTGTAGATTGGACAAGGCCACATAGCTGACCAAGAGGTCATGGAGCAAAGGCAATCAATATGCTAATGTTGTGTTGAAAGACAAAGCATTAGTACAGATAGGGTGTTAACGAACTGAGGATTGAATAGCAGCAAGTACAAACATGAAAAGAAACAGTGGGTAAGCAAACGGAACAACCTACAATCAAATGAAATTTTAAAAAGAAAAAAAATTGTAAAAAATGTAAAAAAGAAAAAATAACTAAATAAAAGTAAAATGAGGGGCCCTTCATGCACTGAAATTATTGAACTCAATGTTCAGTCCGGCAGGCTGCAGTGTGCCTAAACGGAAAATGAGATGCTGTTCCTCAAGCTTGCGTTGATGTTCAGTAGAACACTGCAGCAAGCCCAGGATAGAGATGTGAGCAGCGGGGCGGGGTGTTGAAATGTTGGAACCACTCATGCTCACATCTCAGAGTTCAATAACTTCAGACCATGACGGGCCCCCATTTTACTTTTATTTAGTTATTTTTTTATTTTTTACATTTTTTACAATTTCTTTCTTTTATTAATTTCATTTAATTGTCGGTTGTTCAGTTTGCTTACTCACCGTTTTATTTTCATGTTTGTACTTGCTGCTATTCAATCCTCAGTTCGTTAACACCCTATCTGTACTAATGCTTTGTCTTTCAACACATCATTAACATCTTGATTGCCTTTGCTCCATGACCTCTTGGTCAGCTATGTGGCCTTGTCCAATCTACACTTTTTCCTTTGTTATATCTTGCCCCACCCTCGGCTCACTTGCTTATAACCTCTAACATTTCTAATATTTGCTCGTTCCGAAGAAGGGTCACTGACCCGAAACGTTAACTCTGTTTCTCTTTCCACAGATACTGCCAGACCTGCTGAGTGGTTCCAGCATTTCTTGTTTTTACTTTATAAGCACTGTGTTCAAGAGACAGTTTGTGAGCTACAGGATTGAACTGGTGAGGCCCACATTAATGCTTACATTTTGATTCAGATCCACCAGTTGCTAAGTGTGAAGTAGCACCAAGCTGATATGTATTGCAATACATTATGTAGGTGATAACCTCCTAGTGTCTGAACATTGGCAGCTGTCTGTTTTGAATAATGCGATCACTTGGAACATTATAGATTGGGGCAGTACGTTAGAACTTACCATTTAGTAGGAATCTGGCCTACAGTGGACACTGGAGGATTCGGGCCCAATCTTTGGGTGCTACGTGAAGACCCTTTGGAGGTCAGGTCCAGCGCCAAGTGTGTTACTTTGTCGATCTCATCAGCATCGTCTTCATTCTGGTTGATGACTGTAGATGCGGCGGTCTCCATACGGCTGACCTTGTACATGCTGCCCTGGGTTTGAAAATACTTGTTAGATTTAATCTCCAGCCCCTCGTAATCATTTGTTTTGATCAATAGGCACCAGCGGAAAACACGGCCGCATCCAGCATGGAATCTGGAACAGAAATCAACCACAGCATCTCACCATTGTATCTCTGTAAAATATGATGGCCAAGAGATGGGCTCTAATTCTGGTATGACCTACCGGAGGGGTCCAATTACACGAACTGTAGGAGTGACCGGTTTGCTCACACGGTGGTGCAAAACCTTCTTCTAGCCTTTACAAGGCAAATTATCCCAAGAGGGCCAGAACTAGGGGTGTGGACTACCTGTGCTTCTTCCCCGACTCAGAAAGGACCCATTGTCGCACTGAAAGCCACTATATTGAGAGTGATGAGGTATCCAGGCCTCCAGATCGCTGCCAGTGGACTCCCAATGAAACTGGCTTTTCGAAATAAAGTCAATTGCATCAGCAACCACCACTCAAACATCCCTATCACTCAACGCCCCTCAACCCCCAACCCATGTATAGTCTTCGAATGGGAGAGGTGGATGGCAAACATGGGGTAGCTGGGCACTGGAAATATGCCTGTAATAGTGTAGATACCAACCAAAATGAGGTACCTTCATGTTGACCCTACAACGAACAGCTTGTCGATTATACAGGCGAGTGAATCTTCGACACTGTGTAAACACACCATGTGACACAAGCCTGGCTGCCCAGTAAGTGGGCGTGTGTGCACTTCAGATGCAGAATGGAATTGGCAGTAAATCCCTACGTAGTTGAATATCCTGCAACCAGTCATTGTGAAAGTTCACACGTGAAGCACAGCTACTTGGGCATGGTAGTAGGGAACTGCTAACACCTGTCAAATTGGAATTCAGTGGAATTACAGGTTTCAACAGAAGACAAATCCGGAGCAGCCATTGTACAGTACACCAGCTTGTTTTTATACAGTGACCTTAAGGTAGCGAAATGTTCCAAGGCACTTCACAGGGGCATTATCAAGCAACAAATGTCACTGAGACTCATAAAGAGATATTGGCGCAAATGACCACAAGCTTGATCAAAGAGGGAGGTTTTAAGGAGTGTATTAAAAGTGGGATGGAGAGATCAAGCAGTTTAATATGGTATATCAGCACATCGCGTCCATGCTGGCTCTTGACAGAGCTATCCAATCAGTCCCACTCCCCCCACCCAATCCCCATAGTCCTGTACATTTATTTCCTTCAAGTTCCCATCCCATTTGCATTTGAAGTCATTGATTGTCTCTTCTTCCATCACACTTGTGGGCAGCGAGATCCACATCATTATCACCCGCTGCGTAAATAAGTTTCGAATCCTGTTTCGCCTGTATATCTTATCGAAAGCCTCCAGGCTTTGTTCCTTCGTCCTGCTACCATTAGTTGATGGGATCAGTTTTTCCTTCTCTAACTTTCCAGGTCTATCATAACCTTGTACACTTCTATTAATTCTCCCAGCAATCTTTTTTGTTCTAAGGAGAACAGCCCAGCATATCCAACCTAACCTTGTAACTAAAATCCCCCATCTCTGGGACCATTCGCATAAATCTCCTCTGCACCCTCTCAAACCGTCACATCCTTCCTAAAGTGTGGTGACAAGAACTGAACACAATACTCCGGGTGGAGCCTAACCAGAGCTTTAAAGGTGTTCAGCATAACCTCGCTTATTTTGTACTCAATGCCTCTATTTAGGAAGCCCAGTATCCCATATGCTTTACTGATCACTCTCTCAATGTGTCTTGCTACCTTCAAAGATCGATACACATGAACCCCCCGGTCCCTCCTTTTCTTAAAACTGTTTAGAACTGTGCCATTAAGTATATATTGCCTCTTCGCATTCTTTCTTCCAAAATGCATCAACTCACACTTGTCAGTATTGAATTGCATCTGCCACCTCTCTGCCCATTCTGCGAGCCTGTCTATGCCCTGTTGCAGGCGGTTCATATCATCCTCACTGCCACACTTCCAGGTTTGATGTCATCGGAAAATTTTGAGATTCTACTCTGTATTCCAAGATCCACGTAATTTATGTATAGCAAAACAAGAAAACAGTGGTAATAAAAACAAGAAATGCTGTAAATGTTCAGACGGTCTGGCATCATCTGTGGAGAGAGAAGCAGAGTTAATGTTAATGAATGAGCACTGAACTGAAACGGTAACTCTGATTCTCTCTCCACAGATGCTGCCAAACCTGCTAACTATTTCCAGTATTTCTTGTTTTTATTTCAGATTTCCAGCAACTTCGGTATTTTGCTTTTTAAGTAAACAGTGGTCCCCACATTGACCCTTGGGGAACACCACTGTCAACCATCCTCCAGTGTGGAAAACAATCATATCCTAAAGACAATTTTTGATCTCATTGGACACTGAATCTCCCATTCTGTGAACCGTAATTTTCTTCACCAACCTTTATGTGGTACCTTACTAAACACTTTCTTTATATCCATATAAACAACATACACCGCATTCCTTTCATCAACCTTCTCTGTTATTTCATCAAAACAATATACTCAGATTAGTCAAGCAAAATCTGCCTTCGAAACATCCTTAATTAATTCGAACCTCTCCAAGTGTGTGTGGATTGTTCCCCTAGATTTTTATTTCTAAAACCTTCCTCACCACCGATGTTCACATAACTGGCCTGTAGTTTCTAGGATTGCCCATACACACTTCCTTGAATAAGGGTGTCACATTTGCCACTCTTCAATCCTCTGGCACCTTCCTCCTCCGCCATATGCAGGGAATATTGGCATTATCGGCATTCCCATTTCCTTTAGCAGCGTGGGAAACTTGCCATCTAGACCAGGTGCCTTATCAACCCTAAGCTAACCAGCCTTTTTACTACCTTTTCCTCTCATTTTGTATCCTATCTTATAAGTACAATAAGTATATATTAAATATATGCATGCTCGATTGTAGACCACAGGAAACTCATTCCTTGCACCAGAAATACACATATGGACACCTTCACAAACTTAGCCATAAAGCAGCAGCTTCTTTCAAATCCTCTCAGGCCGCTGGAGAAGTGCCAGAGGACTGGAGGACTGCGAATGTGGTACAGCGAAGGAGGGTAGCAGGGATAGACCAGGTAACTACAGGCCAGTGAGTCTAACAGGCCCTTCGGCCCATCGTTTCTGTGCTATCCATCAGGCACCTAACTATTCTAATCCCATTTTCCAGCAGCTGGGCTGTAGCCTTGCATGCTAAGACGTTTCAAGTGCTCATCTAAATACTTCTTAAATCTTGCGAGGGTTCCTGCCTCTCCCGCCCCTTCAGGCTGTGCGTTCCACATTTCAGCCACCTTCTGGGTGAAAAAAAGTCTTCAAATCCCCTCGAAACCTCCTTCCCCTTAACTTAAATCTGTGCCGCCTGGTTCTTGACCCCTCTGCAAAGGGAAAATGTCTCTTCCTATTTAACCTATCAATGCCCCTCATAATTCTGTATACATGAATCATGTCCCCTCTCAGCCTTCTCTGCGCAAAAGAAAACAACCATAGCCTTTTTAGTCTCTCTTCATAGCTGAAATGTTCCAGCTCAGGCAACATCCTGGTTAATCTCCTCTGCACCTTCCCCAGTGCAATCACATCCCTCCAATAGTGTGGTGCCCAGAACTGTACACAGTACTCCAGCTGTGGCTTAACTAGCGTTATACACAGCTCCATCATAACCTCCCTTCTCTTATATTATATGCCTCGGCTAATAGAGGCAAGTATCCCATATTCCTTCCTAACCACCTTATCTACCTGTGCTGCTGTCTTCAGTGATATATGAACAAGTACACGAAGGTCCCTCTGACCTTCTGTACTTCCTAGGGTCCTACCATCCGTTGTATATTCCCTTGCCTTGTTAGTCCTCCCAAAATGCATCACCTTACACGTCTCAGGATTAAATTCCATTTGCCACTGCTCCACCCATCTTACCAGCCCATTTATATCATCCTGTAATCTAAGGCTTTCCTCCTCAATATTTACAACACCATCAATTTTCGTGTCAGCCGCGAACTTACTTATCATACCTCCTATATGCACGTATAAATCATTAATGTGTACGACAAACAACAAGGGCCCTAGCACCGACCCATGTGGTACACCACTGGTTACAGGCTTCCACTCGCTAAAACAACTCACGACCATTACCCGCTGTTTCCTGCAACTAAGCCAATTTTGGATCCAATTTGCCAATTTGCCCTGGGTCCCTGAGCTGGTGCCTGCTGAACACTGATGGGGTGAGAGTACATATTGGTGTTGTTGGTAGGGCTCACCATCTTCTGAAGGGCCTATTCAGCAGAAACAGAAAAAAGGGATGAACGAATGGAAAACAGTTTGCTCCATGTGGAAGTGATGAGGCATCGAAAACTTGGGAAGTTTCCTGATAGAGATACGCATCCAGGACTAATAGAAGAGAAGAGAGCCAATCACAATTCAGATCAGTTTGGACGGTTATATACTTCGTTGTCGACGTGTCATCTTTGGAGAGGTGTTCAGTGGATGAATCGCAGGTCATCTAATGTATAGATTCAGTTTATGGGTTGGGTCTATTTGTATGAATTCATTGAGTTTGTATGTAAGGAGATCAATTTATGGACACTATAAGGTTATGATTTGTGGACCACTAACTGGTTTATGCTTCACTCTCTGGATGTTGTGTGCATTTCTTGCCTTGATCTTGAAGCAGTTTAGAAGTCCAGGATGAGTGTATAGTCCCTGATGAGAAAGCGCATGCTGCATCAGTTGGAGCCATTGACACCGTTTATGGAGGAGAATCTACCAGTGCATGTAGGCATTATTGTATGGGTATGAACAATTTCGTGTCCAGTATTCAAAAGGGGATGAGGATATCACTGTGCAAGTGCAGCCAGTTCACTGTGCAGAATTCCACAACTGAGGTATAAACCAGCATTCACCAATGGAGGGAGATATTAAGGTATCAAATTACGCCTTGCAGTCTTCAGCATTCACCATCTCTATAACTGTAAATAGTGAATTGCGAATCCACAAGTAGAGTGAGATATTACTGTTTAAACACAGCCAATGAACTGTGCACTGTTGAGTAGCAGAGGGAGGCATTATTTTTCAAATACAAGCATTGCCCTGTACAGAATCCACAGGCAGATGTGGACACTATTGAATCAACGTAACCATTGTGCTGTGCAGTTTCAACCAGTGTGACAGTTAGTCAACTTATATCCGGGAAGTTACAATTTCTATCTGCTGCCTTGGGGCCCAATTGAATGTCTTTGCTATGAATCAGAGTTTGAATGCAATGTTTCTCCCAAATCGTCAGTGAGAGCATCAGCTCGGGGACAGTCATGTAATGAGCCGCTCTTCAGGGAGGGAGAGAATGGATCAACGTCTGAGAGAAAAGTTTGGAAGAGTATGACCTGCGAGCTTCAACCTGCATATTGAAACAACCATATGCTATCTTTAGGAATTAGGATACATATGGCTGTTCTCGGTTGTACTATTTGCTATTCGCTGATGTTAGTTTTCCTGGTGAGACTCTATGTCCAACTATTAATTCAGTAAAGAGAGGTTAAAAAGAGAGACTGAAAAGGCTAGGGATGTTTCATTAGAGCAGAGAAGGCTGATGGGAGATATGATTGAGGGATACAAGATTGTGAGGAGCAATGATAGGTTAGACAGGAAGAATCTTTTTTCCCTTAGCGGAGGAGTCAAGAACCAGGGGGCATAGATTTAAGGTAAGGTGAGGGGGTTTCGAGGGGATTTGAGGAAAACATTTTTCACCCAGAGGGTGGTTGGAATCTGGAACGCACTGCCTGAAGAGGTGGTAGAGACAGGAGTCCTCACAACATTGAAGAAGTATTTAGATGAGCATTTGAAACGCCATAGCATACAACGCTACGGGCCAAGTGCTGGAAAATGGGATGAGAATAGTTAGGTGCTTGATGGCCGACACAGACATGATGGGCAAAAAGGCCTGTTTCTATGCTGTATAACTCGATGACTCTATGACTGTCTTTTTCATTCAATAGCATCTCATTATTGCTGTTTGATCCTTGGTAAATACCCATACCCAGCTAATAGTTTACGAACCCTGTTTCACTGTTCCTTTGGTCTCCTTATCTCGAGAGACAATGGGTAAGCGCCTCGAGGTGGTCAGTGGTCTGTGGAGCAGCGCCTGGAGTGGCAATAAAGGCCAATTCCAGACTGGCAGGCTCTTCCACAGGTGCTGCAGAAAAAAATGTTTGTCGGTGCTGTTACACAGTTGCCTCTCCCCTTGCGCGTTTGACTTTTTTCCTCCCAACTGCTAAGTCTCTTCGACTCGCCACACATTATCTTCGCCTTTATGACTGCCCGCCAGCTCTGGTGAACGCTGTCAACTGACTCCCACGACTTGTGATCAATGTCACAAGACGTCATGTCGCATTTGCAGACATCTTTGAAGCGGAGACATGGACGGTCGGTGGGTCTGATACCAGTGGCGAGCTCGCTGTGCAATCTGGCCTTGGGGATCCTGCCATCTTCCATGCGGCTCACATGGCCAAGCCATCTCAGGCGCCGCTGGATTAGTAGGGTGTATATGTAGGGAATGTTGGCCGTCTCGAGGACTTCTGTGTTGGAGATATGGTCCTGCCACCTGATGCCAAGAATTCTCCGGAGGCAACGAAGATGGAATGAATTGAGACGTCGCTCTTTGCTGACGTACATTGTCCAAGCCTCGCTGCCATCGAGCAAGGTACTGAGGACACAAGCTTGATACACTCGGAACTTTGTGTTCCGTGTCAGTGCGCCATTTTCCCACACTCTCTTGGCCAGTCTGGACATAGCAGTGGAAGCCTTTCACATGCGCTTGTTGAGTTCTGCACCTGGAGACATGTTACTGGTGATAGTTGAGCCTAGGTAGGTGAACTCTTGAACCACTTCCAGAGCGTGGCCGACAATATTGATGGATGGAGCATTTCTGACGTCCTGCCCCATGATATTCGTTTTCTTGAGGCTGATGGTTAGGCCAGATTCACTGAAGGCAGCTGCAAACCTGTCGATGAGACTCTGCAGGCACTCTTCAGTGTGAGATGTTGAAGCAGCATCGTCGGCAAAGAGGAGTTCCCTGATGAGGACTTTCCGTACTTTGGACTTCGCTCTTAGACGGGCAAGGTTGAACAACCTGTCCCCTGATCTTGTGTGGAGGAAAATTTCTTCTTCAGAGGATTTGAACGCATGTGAAAGCAGCAGGGAGAAGAAAATACCAAAAAGTGTGGGTGCGAGAACACAGCCCTGTTTCACACCACTCAGGAAAGGAAAGGGCTCTGATGAGGAGCCACCATGTTGAATTGTGCCTTTCATATTGTCATGGAATGAGGTGATGATACTTAGTAGCTTTGGTGGACATCCAATCTTTTCTAGTTGTCTGAAGAGACCACGTCTGCTGACGAGGTCAAAGGCTTTGGTGAGATCAATGAAAGCAATGTAGAGGGGCATCTGTTGTTCACGGCATTTCTCCTGTATCTGACGAAGGGATAACAGCATGTCAATGGTCGATCTCTCTGCACGAAAGCCACACTGTGCCTCAGGGTAGATGTGCTCGGCCAGATTCTGGAGCCTGTTCAGAGAGACTCGAGCAAAGACTTTCCCCACTATGCTGAGCAGGGAGATTCCACGGTAGTTGTTGCAGTCATCGCGGTCACCTTTGTTTTTATGGAGGGTGATGATATTGGCATCGCGCATGTCCTGGGGTACTGCTCCCTCGTCCCAGCACAGGCATAGCAGTTCATGTAGTGCTGAGAGTATAGCAGGCTTGGCACTCTTGATTATTTCAGGGGTAATGCTGTCCTTCCCAGGGGCTTTTCCGCTGGCTAGACAATCAATGGCATCACTGAGTTCCGATTTGGTTGGCTGTAGGTCCAGCTCATCCATGACTGGTAGAGGCTGGGCTGCATTGCGGGCAGTCTCAGTGACAGCATTCTCCCTGGAATACAGTTATAGGTAGTGCTCAACCCAGCGGTCCATCTGTTTGCGTTGGTCAGTGATTATGTTCCCCGATTTAGATTTGAGTGGGGTGATCTTCTTGATGATTGGCCCAAGAGCTCTCTTCATGCCAAAATACATTCCTCTGATGTTTCCGGTGTCTGAGGCCAGCTGAATATGACTGCATAGGTGTTGCCAGTGGTCGTTTGCGCAACGCCTAGCTGTTCTTTGTGCAGTACTTCTGGCTGCTTTAAGTGCTGCGGATGTTAAATCGCTGGGGGCTTTCTTGTAGTTCAACAGTGCAATGCACTTAGCGGCTATGACAGGTTCCAGCTCTTCATTATGAGATTGAAACCAGTCTGCATTCCTCCTCGCACTTTTGCCGCAGGTGGTCAAAGCTGACTCATAGATGGCGTCTCTGATGTGGGCCCACTTGGTCTCAGCATCCCCTCTGGGAGTGTTTTGAAGGGCTGTTACAAGTGAATTTAGAAATTATTGTAACAGCTGTGGGTGAGAAATTCTGCTCGTGTTAATGCGCGGGTGGCCCTTCTGCTTGGAATGATGCAACTTCTTTGGTCTGAGTCTAACATTGCTGCACACCAGGGAGTGGTCGGTGTCGCAGTCCGCACTGAGGAAGCTGCGTGTGATTTGAACACTGTTTCAGGCGGCTCGCCTTGTGACAATGAGGTCTAGCTGGTGCCAACGACGCGATCTTGGGTGCCTCCATGGAACCTGGTGACAGGGTTTAGTGTGAAAGAACGAGTTGGTGATGCAGAGGTTATGATAGGTACACAACTCAAGTAGTCTCTGCCCGTTCTCATTCATCCTTCCAACGCCATAACGCCCAAGGCAGGAGGGCCATGAGTCATGGTCGGCCCCAACCCTGGCATTAAAGTCCCCCAGCAGGAATAGGTGTTCGGTGTTGGGGATGCTGCTAATGATATTATGGAGTTGTTCATAGAACTGGTCTTTAGCTTCAGGCGGGGAGCAGAGTGTTGGAGCATAGATGCTGAGTAGGTGTACTGGACCAGAGGTGGTGAGCAGTCGGATGGACAGTATGCGTTCCGAGCCATTTGAGGGAGTCTCTATCATGCTGAGCAAGGAGTTTCTGATGGCGAAGCCCACTCCATGCTGTCTTGGTTCTTCAGGATCCCTGCCCTGCCAGAAGAAGGTGTAGTCTTGCTCTGCTAGAGATCCACTCGCGGGGAGGCGAGTCTACTGAAGTGCTGCAATGTCCACATTGAGTCTACTGAGCTCGTTGTTAATGATGGCGGTCTTCCGAGAATCGTTGATTTTTGTAAGGTCTTCCGACAGGCCAGGACACATAGTTCTGACGTTACAGCTTGCAAAGCGAAGGGCTGGTACCTTCTTTCCTTATTTCATGTTGTTTGGTGCGGTGTATCAGTCCACCTTTCGGGCAATGACCCTGAGCTCCAAGCACCCATTGAAGCAAGCAGACTGTGGCGGGACAGAACCTTATTGACCGGGGGCTGCCCGGTTTGAGGCGGGCGGTAGCTGTCCAGTGAGGTGCAATGACCTCTCCCACCGACAAAGGCGGCGCCCATTTTCTACGCCAATTTATCTGGACTTATAACCCGTAAATACTGCCTTCCGTGTTGTGCCAGTCTCTGTGAGGCAACTATGGAGTGACCTCTCCATGGCGCATGCCTGGGCAAATATATGGAGGTTGAGAGTTGCCCAGTCATCAAAACCCCCCTCTCGGCCTTTCTGGTGGGGTCCAAAGGAGTGCAGGACACGACGTTTGGCACCAGTATGGCTGCAGGAACTGCCGGAAACATGCCAAAGGTGACACATAACCGCCTACGGGGTTCCACTCCGGAATTTCTGTTAGGGTTTACTCCCTTGGCCTTGGTCTCTCCCGAGACGCCCACAAGGCAGTGGGGTTGTTAGGGCCCCTACACAGGTGTTGTATGGTGCCGGCGGGAGGAGGGGATGCAAGGGGGAGGGGTAGAGGGAGGGGGTGGGAGGGGAGTGCGAGGGGGAGCAGGGAAGGGGGCTGTAGGGGGGTGGGGGGGGTGCAGGGGAAGGGGGTGCGGGGTGAAGATGGTGAGGGGGGGCGGGCTGGGACGGGGTTGTGAGGGGGTGAGCTGAGAGGATGGAGCAGGGAAGGGGACGGGGGGTGGAAGGGGGTAAAGGGGGGGAGGGGTGGGAAGCTGGTGCAGGTAATAAGCCATTTCCTCAGTGCCCACCATCGACGTCTGGAAAGCTCATCCATGTCCTTCGGGAGGTGAAGCATCTTTTGGCAAACTTAGAGGTGATTGCATTTGCTAAGGGTTTTTTTTTTGCAGTCACTAATACACAGTGTATAACATTCCCGTTAATTGTTAAATTAGATTTCATCCCTAATACAATGCACAATATTCTGGTTATTAAATGAGATGTCATCACTAATGTATAGAGTATTATGTTCTGGTTAATTGTTAAATCAGATGTCATCCCTTATGCAGAGAACAATATTCTGGTAAATTGTTAAATTAGGTGTCATCACTCATACACAGTGCATAATATTCTGGTTAATTGCTAAATTAGTTGTCATCACTAATACACAGGGTATAATATTGCGGTTAATGGTTAAATGAGATGTCAACACGAATACACAGTGCGTAATACTCCAGTTAATTAAATTAGATGTCATCAATAATACACAGGATATAATATTCTGGTTAATTGTTAAATTAGATGTCATCTTTAATACACAGGATATAATATTCAGGTTAAATGTTAAATTAGATGTCATCTTTAATACACAGGATATAATATTCTGGTTAAATGTTACATTTGATGTCATCATTGATGCACAGGGTATAATATTCTGGTTAATTGTTAAATTAGATGTCATCAATAATACAGAGGGGATAATATTCTGGTTAATTGTTAAATTAGATGTCATCTTTAATACACAGGATATAATATTCTGGTTAAATGTTACATGTGATGTCATCACTGATGCACAGGGTATAATATTCTGGTTAATTGTTAAATTAGATGTCATCATTAATACATAGAGGATAATATTCCGGATTACGTTATAAATTAGATGTCATCTCCAACACACAGCGGATAATATTACGGTTAATTGTTAACTTAGATGTCATCACTAATACACAGGGCATAATGTTCCGTTTAATTGCTAATTTAGATGTCATCACGAGTACTCAGGGGATATTATTCCAGTTAATTGTTAAATTAGATATCATCAGTAATACACAGGGTATAGTATTCTGGGTGAATGTTAAATCAGATATCATCACTAATAGACAAAGGATAACATTCTGGTTAATGGTTAAATTAGATGTCAACACTATTACACAGGGTATAATATTCTCGTTAATTGTCAAATTAGATGTCATCGCTAATACACAGTGTTTAATATTCTGGTTAATTGCTAAATTTGATGTCATCACTACTACACAGGGGAAAATATTCCGGTGAATTGTTAAATTAGATGTCATCACGAATACACAGTGTACAATATTACGGTTAATTTTATAATTAGATGTCATCACTAATACACAGGGTATAATATTCTGGTTAATTGTTAAATTTGATGTCATCACCAATACACGGTGTATAATATTCTGGTTAATTTTGAAATTTGTTGTCATGACTTATTCACAGGGTATAATATTCAGGTTAATTGTTAAATTAGATGTCATAACTATTACACAAGATATAATATTATGGTTAATCGTTAAATTGAATGTCATCACTTATACATAGTGTATAATATTCTGGTTAATTGTCAAATTAAATGTCGTCACTAATACACAGGGGATAATATTCTGGTTAATTGTTAAATTAGATATCATCACTAATACATAGTGTATAATATTCTTGTTAAATGTTAAATTTGATGTCAGCACTGATTCACAGGGTATAATATTCCGGTTAATAGTTAAATTAGATGTCATCACTATTACACAGGTTATAATATTCTGGCAAATTGTCAAATTAGATGTCATCGCTAATAAATAATGTTTAATAATCTGGTTGATGGTGAAATTTGATGTTATGACTTATACACAGGGTATAATATTCTGGTTAATTGTTAAATTAAATGTCATCACTTAAACACAGGGGATAATATTCAGGTTAATTGTTAAATTAGATGTCATCACTAATACACAGGGGATAATATTCCCGTTAATTGTTAAATTAAATGTCATCACTTATACATAGTGTATAATATTCAGGTTAATGGTTGAATTAGATGTTGTCACTAATACAAAGGGCATAACCTTCCGGTTAATTGTTAAATTAGATGTCTTCACTAATACACAGGGTATAATATTCCGGTTAATTGTTGAATTAACTGTCATCACTAATACACAGGGTATAATATTTCTCTGCAGCACCTGTGGAAGAGCCTGTCACTCCAGAATTGGCCTTTATAGCCACTCCGGGCGCTGCTTCACAAACCACTGACCACCTCCAGGCGCGTATCCATTGTCTCTCGAGATAAGGAGGCCCAAAAGAAGAAAAAAGAAAGAAAGAAAGAAAAAATATTCCGGTTAATTATTAAATTAGTTGTCTTCACTAATACACAGGGTATAATATTCTGGTTAATTATTAAATTAGATGTCATCACTAATACACAGGGGAAAATATTCCGGTGAATTGTTAAATTAGATGTCATCACTAATAAACAGGGGATAATATTCCAGTTAATTGTTAAATTAGATGTCATCACGAATACACAGAGTACAATATTACGGTTAATTTTAAAATTAGATGTCATCACTAATACACAGGGTATAATATTCTGGTTAGTTGTTAAATTCGATGTCATCACTAATGCACAGGGGATAATATTGCGGTTAATTGTTAAATTAGATGTCATCACGAATACACAGTGCATAATATTCTGGTTAATTTTTAAATTAGATATCATCACTAAATCTCAGTGTATAATATTCCAGTTTATTGTTAAATTAGATGTCATCACCAATACACAGTGTATAATATTCTGGTTAATTGTTAACTTTGATGTCATCACCAATACACAGTGTATAATATTCTGGTTAATTTTGAAATTTGTTGTCATGACTTATCCACAGGGTATAATATTCTGGTTAATTGTTAAATTAAATGTCATCACTTATACACAGGGGATAATATTCCGTTTAATTGTTAATTTAGATGTCATCACTAATACACAGGTTATAATATTCTGGTTAATTGTTAAATTAAATGTCATCACTTAAACACAGGGGATAATATTCAGGTTAATTGTTAAATTAGATGTCATCACTAATACACAAGGTATAATATTCCCGTTAATTGTTAAATTAAATGTCATCACTTATACATAGTGTATAATATTCAGGTTAATGGTTGAATTGGATGTCATCACTATTACACAAGGTACAATATTCAGGTTAATTGTTGAATTAGATGTTGTCACTAATACACAGTGTATAATATTCCGGTTAATTGTTAAATTAGATGTCTTCACTAATACACAGGGTATAATATTCCGGTTAATTGTTAAATTAGATGTCTTCACTAATGCACAGGGTATAATATTCCGGTTAATTGTTAAATTAGATGTCTTCACTAATACACAGGGTATAATATTCCGGTTAATTGTTAAATTAGATGTCTTCACTAATACACAGGGTATAATATTCCGGTTAATTGTTAAATTAGATGTCTTCACTAATACACAGTGTATAATATTCCGGTTAATTGTTAAATTAGATGTCTTCACTAATGCACAGGGTATAATATTCCGGTTAATTGTTAAATTAGATGTCTTCACTAATACACAGGGTATAATATTCCGGTTAATTGTTAAATTAGATGTCTTCACTAATACACAGGGTATAATATTCCGGTTAATTGTTAAATTAGATATCATCACTAATACACAGGGGATAATATTCCGGTTAATTGTTAAATTAGATGTCTTCACTAATACACAGGGTATAATATTCCGGTTAATTGTTAAATTAGATGTCTTCACTAATGCACAGTGTATAATATTCCGGTTAATTGTTAAATTAGATGTCTTCACTAATACACAGGGTATAATATTCCGGTTAATTGTTGAATTAACTGTCATCACGAATACACAGGGTATAATATTCCGGTTGATTCTTAAATTAGGTGTCATCACTAATACACAGGGGATAATATCAGGTTAATTGTTAAATTAGTTGTTATCACTATTGATTGCTTGGGCCACTCTCAACCTCCATACATTCGTTCAGGCATGCGCCATGAAGGTCTCTCCGTAGTCGCCTCACAGCGACCGAAACTACGCGGAAGGCAGCAGTTACGGGTTATAAGTCCTGCTCAATTGGCATAGAGATTGGGCACCACGGTTTGCCTTTGTCTGTGGGAGAGGTCATTGCATCTCACTGGACAGCTCCCGCCCTCCTCAAAGCAGGCACCCTCGGTCAATAAGGTTCTGTCCCGCCACAGTCCACTTGCTTCAATGGGTGCTTGGCGCTCAGTATCATTGCCGAAAAGTGGACTGCAACACCGCACCAAACAGCACGAAAAAAGGAAAGAAGGTACCAGCCCTTCGTTTTGCAAGCTGGAACGTCAGAACTATGTGACCTGGCCTGTCGGAAGACCTTGCACAAATCAACGATTCTAGGAAGACCGCCATCATCAACAACGAGCTCAGTAGACTCAATGTGGACATTGCAGCACTTCAGGAGAGACGCCTCCCTGCGAGCGGATCTCTAACAGAGCAAGACTACACCTTCTTCTGGTTGGGTGCCTGAAGAACCAGTACAGCATGGAGTGGGCTTCGCCATCAGAAACTCCTTGCTCAGCATGATGGAGCCTCCCTCAAATGGCTCGGAATGCATACTGTCCATCCGACTGCTCACTGCCTCTGGTCCAGTACACCTACTCAGCATCTATGCTCAAACACTCTGCTCCCCACCTGAAGCTAAATACCAGTTCCACGAGGAACTCCATAATATCATTAGCAGCATCCCCAACACCGAACACCTATTCCTGCTGGGGGACTTTAATGCCAGGGTTGGGGCCGAACATGACTCATGGCCCTCCTGCGTTGGAAGGATGAATAAGAATGGACAGAGACTGCTTGAGTTGTGCACCTATCATAACCTCTGCATCACCAACTCGTTCTTTCACACTAAACCCTGTCACCAGGTTTCATGGAGGGACCCAAGATCGCGTCGTTGGCACCAGCTGGACCTCATAGTCACAAGGTGAGCCTCCTTAAACAGTGTTCAAGTCACACGCAGCTTCCACAGTGTGGACTGCGACACCGACCACTCCCTGGTGTGCAGCAAGGTTAGACTCAAACCAAAGAAGTTGCATCATTCCCAGCAGAAAGGCCACCCGCGCATCAACATGAGCAGAATTTCTCATCCACAGCTGTTACAACAATTTCTAAATTCACTTGTAAAAGCCTTTAAAACATTCCCACAGGGTATGCAGAGACCAAGTTGACCCACATCGGAGACGCCGTCTATGAGTCAGCTATGACCACCTATGGCAAACATGTGAAGAGGAATGCAGACTGGTTTCAATCTGGAACCTGTCATAGCCGCTAAGCGCATTGCACTGTTGAACTACAAGAAAGCCTCCAGCGAGTTAACATCCTTAGCACTTAAAGCAGCCAGAAGCACTGCACAAAGAACAGCCAGGCGCTGAGCAAATAACTACTGGCAACACCTATGCAGTCATATTCAGCTGGCCTCAGACACCAGAAACATCAGAGGAATGTATGATAGCATTAAGAGAACTTTTGGGCCAACCATCAGGAAGATCGCCCCCCCTCAAATCTAAATCGTGGACACAAAAACTGGCCAACGCAAGCAAATGGACCGCTGGGTGGAACACTACCTCGAACTGTACTCCAGGGAGAATGTTGTCACTGAGACCGCCCTCAATGCAGCCCAGTCTCTGAAAGTCATGGATGAGCTGGACGTACAGCCAACAATATCGGAACACAGTGTTGCCATCGATTTTCTAGCCAGCGGAAAAGCCCCTGGGAAGGACGGAATTACCCCTGAAATAATCAAAAGCGCCAAGTCTGCTATACTCTCAGCACTCCATGAAAGGCTTTGCCTGTGCTGGGTAGAGGGACAGTCCCTCAGTACATGCGCGATGCCAATATCATCACCCTCTATAAAAACAAAGGCTACCATGGTGACTGCAACACCTACCGTGGAATCTCCCTGCTCAGCATAGTGGGGAAAGTCTTCGCTCGAGTCGCTTTAAACAGGCTCCAGAATCTGGCCGAGCATTTCTACCCTGAGGAACAGTGTGGCTTTCGAGCAGAGAGATCGACCGTTCACATGCTGTTCTCCCTTCACCAGCTACAGGAGAAATGCCGCAAACAACAGATGCGGCTTTACGTTCCATTCATTGATCTCACCAAAGCCTTTGACCTCGTCAGCAGACGTGGTCTCTTCAGACTACTAGAAAAGATCGGAAGTCCACCAAAGCTACTGAGTATCATCACCTCATTCCATGACAATATGAAAGGCACAATTCAGCATAGCAGTGCCTCATCAGACCCCTTTCCTATCCTGAGTGGCGTGAAACAGGGCTGTGTTCTCGCACCTACACTGTTTGGGATTTTCTTCTCCTGCTGCTCTCACATGCTTTCAAGTCTTCAGAAGAAGGAATTTTCCTCCACACAAGGTCAGCGGGCAGGTTGTTCAACCTTGCCCGTCCAAGAGTGAAACCAAGAGTCCGGAAAGGCCTCATAAGGCAACTTCTCTTTGCTGACGATGCTGACGATGCTGCTTTAACATCTCACACTGACGAGTGTCTGCAGAGACTCATTGACAGGTTTGCGGCTGCCGCAACGAATTTGGCCTAACCATCAGCCTCAAGAAAACGAACATCATGGGACAGGACGTCAGAAATGCTCCATCCATCAATTTCTGCGACCACGCTCTGGACGTGGTTCCAGTTTTCACCCATCTAGGGTCAACTATCACCAGTAACCTGTCTCTAGATGCAGAAATCAACAAGCGCATGGGGAAGGCTTCCACTGCTCTGTCCAAGAGAGTGTGGGACAACGGCGCACTGACACGGAACACAAAAATCCGAGTGTATCAAGCCTGTGACCTCAGTACCTTGCTCTATGGCAGCGAGGCCTGGACAACGTATGTCAGCCAAGATCGACGCCTCAATTCATTCCATCGTCGCTGCCTCAAGAGAATACTTGGCATCAGGTGGCAGGCCTTTATCTCCAACATCCCCAGCTTATACAGTTACTGAGTCAGCGTCGCTTGAGATGGCTTCGCCATGTGAACCGCATGGAGGATGGCAGGATCCCCAAAGACACATTGTACAGCGAGCTCGTCACTGGTATCAGACCCACCGGAATTCCAAGGCTCCGTTTTAAAGACGTTTTCGAACGCGACGGAAAGTCCTGTGACATAGATCACAAGTCGTGGGACTCAGTTGCCAGTGATCGCCGGGCAGCCATAAAGGCGGGGCAAAAGCGTGTCGAGTCGAAGAGACTGAGCAGTTGGCAGGAAAAAAGACAGAAGATGCCATCACACATACACAGGGTATAACCTGGTTAATTGTTAAATTAGATGTCATCACTAATACACAGTGTATAATATTCCAGTTAATTGTTAAATTAGATGTCATCACTAATACACAGAGAATAATTTCCGGTTAATCGTTAAATTAGATGTCTTCACTAATAAACAGGATATAATATTCTGATTAAATGTAAAGTTAGATGCCATCACTAATACACATTGTAAAATATGCTGGTTAATTGTTAAATTAAACGTCATCACTAATATACAGGTGATAATATTCCAGTTAATTGTTAAATTAGATGTCATCACTAATACACAGGTGATAATATTCTGGTTAATTGTTAAATTAGATATCATCACTAATACACAGGTGATAATATTCCAGTTAATTGTTAAATTAGATGTCATCACTAATACACAGGTGATAATATTCCAGTTAATTGTTAAATTAGATGTCATCACTAATACACAGGTGATAATATTCCAGTTAATTGTTAAATTAGATGTCATCACTAATACACAGGTGATAATATTCCAGTTAATTGTTAAATTAGATGTCATCACTAATACACAGGTGATAATATTCCAGTTAATTGTTAAATTAGATATCATCACTAATACACAGGTGATAACATTCCAGTTAATTGTTAAATTAGATATCATCACTAATACACAGGTGATAATATTCCAGTTAATTGTTAAATTAGATGTCATCACTAATACAAAGGTAATAATATTCCAGTTAATTGTTAAATTAGATGTCATCACTAATACACAGGGGATAATATTCCAGTTAATTGTTAAATTAGATGTCATCACTAATACACAGGTGATAATATTCCAGTTAATTATTAAATTAGATGTCATCACTAATACACAGGGGATAATATTCCAGTTAATTGTTAAATTAGATGTCATCACTAATACACAGAGAATAATTTCCGGTTAATCGTTAAATTAGATGTCTTCACTAATAAACAGGATATAATATTCTGATTAAATGTAAAGTTAGATGCCATCACTAATACACATTGTAAAATATGCTGGTTAATTGTTAAATTAAACGTCATCACTAATATACAGGTGATAATATTCCAGTTAATTGTTAAATAAGATGTCATCACTAATACACAGGTGATAATATTCTGGTTAATTGTTAAATTAGATATCATCACTAATACACAGGTGATAATATTCCAGTTAATTGTTAAATTAGATGTCATCACTAATACACAGGGGATAATATTCCAGTTAATTGTTAAATTAGATGTCATCACTAATACACAGGTGATAATATTCCAGTTAATTGTTAAATTAGATGTCATCACTAATACACAGGTGATAATATTCCAGTTAATTGTTAAATTAGATGTCATCACTAATACACAGGTGATAATATTCCAGTTAATTGTTAAATTAGATATCATCACTAATACACAGGTGATAATATTCCAGTTAATTGTTAAATTAGATATCATCACTAATACACAGGTGATAATATTCCAGTTAATTGTTAAATTAGATATCATCACTAATACACAGGTGATAACATTCCAGTTAATTGTTAAATTAGATATCATCACTAATACACAGGTGATAATATTCCAGTTAATTGTTAAATTAGATGTCATCACTAATACAAAGGTAATAATATTCCAGTTAATTGTTAAATTAGATGTCATCACTAATACACAGGGGATAATATTCCAGTTAATTGTTAAATTAGATGTCATCACTAATACACAGGTGATAATATTCCAGTTAATTATTAAATTAGATGTCATCACTAATACACAGGGGATAATATTCCAGTTAATTGTTAAATTAGATGTCATCACTAATACACAGAGAATAATTTCCGGTTAATCGTTAAATTAGATGTCTTCACTAATAAACAGGATATAATATTCTGATTAAATGTAAAGTTAGATGCCATCACTAATACACATTGTAAAATATGCTGGTTAATTGTTAAATTAAACGTCATCACTAATATACAGGTGATAATATTCCAGTTAATTGTTAAATAAGATGTCATCACTAATACACAGGTGATAATATTCTGGTTAATTGTTAAATTAGATATCATCACTAATACACAGGTGATAATATTCCAGTTAATTGTTAAATTAGATGTCATCACTAATACACAGGGGATAATATTCCAGTTAATTGTTAAATTAGATGTCATCACTAATACACAGGTGATAATATTCCAGTTAATTGTTAAATTAGATGTCATCACTAATACACAGGTGATAATATTCCAGTTAATTGTTAAATTAGATGTCATCACTAATACACAGGTGATAATATTCCAGTTAATTGTTAAATTAGATATCATCACTAATACACAGGTGATAACATTCCAGTTAATTGTTAAATTAGATATCATCACTAATACACAGGTGATAATATTCCAGTTAATTGTTAAATTAGATGTCATCACTAATACAAAGGTAATAATATTCCAGTTAATTGTTAAATTAGATGTCATCACTAATACACAGGGGATAATATTCCAGTTAAATGTTAAATTAGATGTCATCACTAACACACAGGTGATAATATTCCAGTTAATTGTTAAATTAGATGTCATCACGAATACACAGGTGATAATATTCCAGTTAATTGTTAACTTAGATGTCATCACTAATACACAGGTGATAATATTCCAGTTAATTGTTAAATTAGATGTCATCACTAATACACAGGTGATAATATTCCAGTTAATTGTTAAATTAGATGTCATCACTAATACACAGGTGATAATATTCCAGTTAATTGTTAAATTAGATGTCATCACTAATACACAGGTGATAATATTCCAGTTAATTGTTAAATTAGATGTCATCACTAATACACAGGTGATAATATTCCAGTTAATTGTTAAATTAGATATCATCACTAATACACAGGGATAATATTCCAGTTAATTGTTAAATTGTTAGTCATCACTAATACACAGGTGATAATATTCCAGTTAATTGTTAAATTATATGTCATCACTAATACACAGGGGATAATATTCCAGTTATTTCTGAAATTAGATGTCATCACTCATCCACAGGGGATAATAATACAGTTAATTGTTAAATTAGATGTCATCACTAATACACAGGTGATAATATTCCAGTTAATTGTTAAATTAGATGTCATCACTAATACACAGGTGATAATATTCCAGTCAATTGTTAAATTAGATATCATCACTAATACACAGGTGATAATATTCCAGTTAATTGTTAAATTAGATATCATCACTAATACACAGGTGATAATATTCCAGTTAATTGTTCAATTAGATATCATCACTAATACACAGGTGATAATATTCCAGTTAATTGTTAAATTAGATGTCATCACTGATACACAGGGGATAATATTCCAGTTAATTGTTAAATTAGATGTCATCACTAATACACAGGGGATAATATTCCAGTCAATTATTAAATTAGATGTCATCACTAATACACAGGGTATAATATTCCAGTTAATTGTTAAATTAGATATCATCACTAATACACAGGTGATAATATTCCAGTTAATTGTTAAATTAGATATCATCACTAATACACAGGTGATAATATTCTGGTTAATTGTTAAATTAGATGTCATCACTAATACACAGGTGATAATATTCCAGTTAATTGTTAAATTAGATGTCATCACTCATCCACAGGGGATAATATTCCAGTTAATTGTTAAATTAGATGTCATCACTAATACACAGGGATAATATTCCAGTTAATTGTTAAATTGTTAGTCATCACTAATACACAGGTGATAATATTCCAGTTAATTGTTAAATTGTTAGTCATCACTAATACACAGGTGATAATATTCCAGTTAATTGTTAAATTATATATCATCACTAATACACAGGTGATAATATTCCAGTTAATTGTTAAATTAGATGTCATCACTAATACACAGGTGATAATATTCCAGTTAATTGTTAAATTAGATATCATCACTAATACACAGGGATAATATTCCAGTTAATTGTTAAATTGTTAGTCATCACTAATACACAGGTGATAATATTCCAGTTAATTGTTAAATTATATGTCATCACTAATACACAGGGGATAATATTCCAGTTATTTCTGAAATTAGATGTCATCACTCATCCACAGGGGATAATAATACAGTTAATTGTTAAATTAGATGTCATCACTAATACACAGGTGATAATATTCCAGTTAATTGTTAAATTAGATGTCATCACTAATACACAGGTGATAATATTCCAGTCAATTGTTAAATTAGATATCATCACTAATACACAGGTGATAATATTCCAGTTAATTGTTAAATTAGATATCATCACTAATACACAGGTGATAATATTCCAGTTAATTGTTCAATTAGATATCATCACTAATACACAGGTGATAATATTCCAGTTAATTGTTAAATTAGATGTCATCACTGATACACAGGGGATAATATTCCAGTTAATTGTTAAATTAGATGTCATCACTAATACACAGGGGATAATATTCCAGTCAATTATTAAATTAGATGTCATCACTAATACACAGGGTATAATATTCCAGTTAATTGTTAAATTAGATATCATCACTAATACACAGGTGATAATATTCCAGTTAATTGTTAAATTAGATATCATCACTAATACACAGGTGATAATATTCTGGTTAATTGTTAAATTAGATGTCATCACTAATACACAGGTGATAATATTCCAGTTAATTGTTAAATTAGATGTCATCACTCATCCACAGGGGATAATATTCCAGTTAATTGTTAAATTAGATGTCATCACTAATACACAGGGATAATATTCCAGTTAATTGTTAAATTGTTAGTCATCACTAATACACAGGTGATAATATTCCAGTTAATTGTTAAATTGTTAGTCATCACTAATACACAGGTGATAATATTCCAGTTAATTGTTAAATTATATATCATCACTAATACACAGGTGATAATATTCCAGTTAATTGTTAAATTAGATGTCATCACTAATACACAGGGATAATATTCCAGTTAATTGTTAAATTGTTAGTCATCACTAATACACAGGTGATAATATTCCAGTTAATTGTTAAATTATATATCATCACTAATACACAGGTGATAATATTCCAGTTAATTGTTAAATTAGATATCATCACTAATACACAGGTGATAATATTCTGGTTAATTGTTAAATTAGATGTCATCACTAATACACAGGTGATAATATTCCAGTTAATTGTTAAATTAGATGTCATCACTCATCCAGAGGGGAAAATATTCCAGTTAATTGTTAAATTAGATGTCATCACTAATACACAGGGATAATATTCCTGTTAATTGTTAAATTGTTAGTCATCACAAATACACAGGTGATAATATTCCAGTTAATTGTTAAATTAGATGTCATCACAAATACACAGGTGATAATATTCCAGTTAATTGTTAAATTTGATGTCATCAATAATAAACAGGTGATAATATTCCAGTTAATTGTTAAATTAGATGTCATCACTAATACACAGGGATAATATTCCAGTTAATTGTTAAATTGTTAGTCATCACTAATACACAGGTGATAATATTCCAGTTAATTGTTAAATTATATGTCATCACTAATACACAGGGGATAATATTCCAGTTATTTCTGAAATTAGATGTCATCACTAATACACAGGTGATAATATTCCAGTTAATTGTTAAATTAGGTGTCATCACTAATACACAGGTGATAATATTCCAGTTAATTGTTAAATTAGATATCATCACTAATACACAGGTGATAATATTCCAGTTAATTGTTAAATTAGATATCATCACTAATACACAGGTGATAATATTCCAGTTAATTGTTAAATTAGATGTCATCACTAATACACAGGTGATAATATTCCAGTTAATTGTTAAATTAGATATCATCACTAATACACAGGGATAATATTCCAGTTAATTGTTAAATTGTTAGTCATCACTAATACACAGGTGATAATATTCCAGTTAATTGTTAAATTATATGTCATCACTAATACACAGGGGATAATATTCCAGTTATTTCTGAAATTAGATGTCATCACTCATCCACAGGGGATAATAATACAGTTAATTGTTAAATTAGATGTCATCACTAATACACAGGTGATAATATTCCAGTTAATTGTTAAATTAGATGTCATCACTAATACACAGGTGATAATATTCCAGTCAATTGTTAAATTAGATATCATCACTCATACACAGGTGATAATATTCCAGTTAATTGTTAAATTAGATATCATCTCTAATACACAGGTGATAATATTCCAGTTAATTGTTCAATTAGATATCATCACTAATACACAGGTGATAATATTCCAGTTAATTGTTAAGTTAGATGTCATCACTGATACACAGGGGATAATATTCCAGTTAATTGTTAAATTAGATGTCATCACTAATACACAGGGGATAATATTCCAGTCAATTATTAAATTAGATGTCATCACTAATACACAGGGTATAATATTCCAGTTAATTGTTAAATTAGATATCATCACTAATAAAAAGGTGATAATATTCCAGTTAATTGTTAAATTAGATATCATCACTAATACACAGGTGATAATATTCTGGTTAATTGTTAAATTAGATGTCATCACTAATACACAGGTGATAATATTCCAGTTAATTGTTAAATTAGATGTCATCACTCATCCACAGGGGATAATATTCCAGTTAATTGTTAAATTAGATGTCATCACTAATACACAGGGATAATATTCCAGTTAATTGTTAAATTGTTAGTCATCACTAATACACAGGTGATAATATTCCAGTTAATTGTTAAATTGTTAGTCATCACTAATACACAGGTGATAATATTCCAGTTAATTGTTAAATTATATATCATCACTAATACACAGGTGATAATATTCCAGTTAATTGTTAAATTAGATGTCATCACTAATACACAGGGATAATATTCCAGTTAATTGTTAAATTGTTAGTCATCACTAATACACAGGTGATAATATTCCAGTTAATTGTTAAATTATATATCATCACTAATACACAGGTGATAATATTCCAGTTAATTGTTAAATTAGATATCATCACTAATACACAGGTGATAATATTCTGGTTAATTGTTAAATTAGATGTCATCACTAATACACAGGTGATAATATTCCAGTTAATTGTTAAATTAGATGTCATCACTAATACACAGGGATAATATTCCTGTTAATTGTTAAATTGTTAGTCATCACAAATACACAGGTGATAATATTCCAGTTAATTGTTAAATTAGATGTCATCACAAATACACAGGTGATAATATTCCAGTTAATTGTTAAATTTGATGTCATCAATAATAAACAGGTGATAATATTCCAGTTAATTGTTAAATTAGATGTCATCACTAATACACAGGGATAATATTCCAGTTAATTGTTAAATTGTTAGTCATCACTAATACACAGGTGATAATATTCCAGTTAATTGTTAAATTATATGTCATCACTAATACACAGGGGATAATATTCCAGTTATTTCTGAAATTAGATGTCATCACTAATACACAGGTGATAATATTCCAGTTAATTGTTAAATTAGGTGTCATCACTAATACACAGGTGATAATATTCCAGTTAATTGTTAAATTAGATATCATCACTAATACACAGGTGATAATATTCCAGTTAATTGTTAAATTAGATATCATCACTAATACACAGGTGATAATATTCCAGTTAATTGTTAAATTAGATGTCATCAATAATAAACAGGTGATAATATTCCAGTTAATTGTTAAATTAGATATCATCACTAATACACAGGTGATAATATGCCAGTTAATTGTTAAATTAGATATCATCACTAATACACAGGTGATAATATTCCAGTTAATTGTTGAACTAGATATCATCACTAATACACAGGGGATAATATTCCAGTTAATTGTTAAATTAGATATCATCACTAATACACAGGTGATAATATTCCAGTTAATTGTTAAATTAGATATCATCACTAATACACAGGTGATAATATTCCAGTTAATTGTTAAATTAGATCTTTTGGGCCTCCTTATCTCGAGAGACAATGGATACGCGCCTGGAGGTGGTCAGTGGTTTGTGAAGCAGCGCCTGGAGTGGCTATAAAGGCCAATTCTGGAGTGACAGGCTCTTCCACAGGTGCTGCAGAGAAATTTGTTTGTTGGGGCTGTTGCACAGTTGGCTCTCCCCTTGCGCCTCTGTCTTTTTTCCTGCCAACTACTAAGTCTCTTCGACTCGCCACAATTTAGCCCTGTCTTTATGGCTGCCCGCCAGCTCTGGCGAATGCTGGCAACTGACTCCCACGACTTGTGATCAATGTCACACGATTTCATGTCGCGTTTGCAGACGTCTTTATAACGGAGACATGGACGGCCGGTGGGTCTGATACCAGTGGCGAGCTCGCTGTACAATGTGTCTTTGGGGATCCTGCCATCTTCCATGCGGCTCACATGGCCAAATTAGATATCATCACTAATACACAGGTGATAATATTCCAGTTAATTGTTAAATTAGATGTCATCACTAATACACAGGTGATAATATTCCAGTCAATTGTTAAGTTAGATATCATCACTAATACACAGCTGATAATATTCCAGTTAATTGTTAAATTAGATATCATCACTAATACACAGGTGATAATATTCCAGTTAATTGTTAAATTAGATGTCATCACTAATACACAGGGGATAATATTCCAGTTAATTGTTAAATTAGATATCATCACGAATACACAGGTGATAATATTCCAGTTAATTGTTAAACTAGATGTCATCACTAATACACAGGTGATAATATTCCATTTAATTGTTAAATTAGATGTCATCACTAATACACAGGTGATAATATTCCAGTTAATTGTTAAATTAGATGTCATCACTCATACACAGGTGATAATATTCCAGTTAATTGTTAAATTAGATGTGATCACTAATACAGAGGTGATAATATTCGTGTTAATTGTTAAATTAGATGTCATCACGAATACACAGGTTATAATATTCCAGTTAATTGTTAAACTAGATGTCATCACTAATACACAGGGGATAATATTCCAGTTAATTGTTAAATTTGATGTCATCACTAATACACAGGTGATAATATTCCAGTTAATTCTTAATTTTGATGTCATCACGAACACACAGGGGATAATATTCCAGTTATTTCTTAAATTAGATGTCATCACACATCCACAGGGGCTAATATTCCAGTTAATTGTTAAATTAGATATCATCACTAATACACAGGTGATAATATTCCAGTTAATTGTTAAATTAGATGTCATCACTAATACACAGGTGATAATATTCCAGTTAATTGTTAATTTTGATGTCATCACGAATACACAGGGGATAATATTCCAGTTAATTGTTAAATTAGATGTCATCACGAATGCACAGGTGATAATATTCCAGTTAATTGTTAAATTTGATGTCATCACTAATACACAGGTGATAATATTCCAGTTAATTCTTAATTTTGATGTCATCACGAACACACAGGGGATAATATTCCAGTTATTTCTTAAATTAGATGTCATCACACATCCACAGGGGATAATATTCCAGTTAATTGTTAAATTAGATATCATCACTAATACACAGGTGATAATATTCCAGTTAATTGTTAAATTAGATGTCATCACTAATACACAGGTGATAATATTCCAGTTAATTGTTAATTTTGATGTCATCACTAATACACAGGGGATAATATTCCAGTTAATTGTTAAATTAGATGTCATCACTAATACACAGGGGATAATATTCCAGTTATTTCTTAAATTAGATGTCATCACTAATACACCGGGGATAATATTCCAGTTAATTGTTAATTTAGATGTCATCACTAATACACAGGGGCTAATATTCCAGTTAATCGTTAAATTAGATGTCATCACTAATGCACAGGTGATAATATTCCAGTTAATTGTTAAATTAGATGCCATCACTAATACACAGGTGATAATATTCCAGTTAATTGTTAAATTAAATGTCATCACTAATACACAGTTGTTAATATTCCAGTTAATTGTTAAATTAGATGTCATCACTGATGCACAGGTGACAATATTCCAGTTAATTGTTAAATTAGATGTCATCACTAATACACAGGTGATAATATTCCAGTTAATTGTTAAATTAGATATCATCACTAATACACAGGTGATAATATTCCAGTTAATTGTTAAATTAGATATCATCACTAATACACAGGTGATAATATTCCAGTTAATTGTTCAATTAGATATCATCACTAATACACAGGTGATAATATTCCAGTTAATTGTTCAATTAGATGTCATCACTAATACACAGGTGATAATATTCCAGTTAATTGTTCAATTAGATGTTATCACTAATACACAGGTGATAATATTCCAGTTAATTGTTAAATTAGATGTCATCACTAATCTTTTCTTTTGGGCCTCCTTATCTCGAGAGACAATGGATACGCGCCTGGAGGTGGTCAGTGGTTTGTGAAGCAGCGCCTGGAGTGGCTATAAATGCCAATTCTGGAGTGACAGGCTCTTCCACAGGTGCTGCAGAGAAATTTGTTTGTTGGGGCTGTTGCACAGTTGGCTCTCCCCTTGCGCCTCTGTCTTTTTTCCTGCCAACTACTAAGTCTCTTCGACTCACCACAATTTAGCCCTGTCTTTATGGCTGCCCGCCAGCTCTGGCGAATGCTGGCAACTGACTCCCACGACTTGTGATCAATGTCACACGATTTCATGTCGCGTTTGCAGACGTCTTTATAACGGAGACATGGACGGCCGGTGGGTCTGATACCAGTGGCGAGCTCGCTGTACAATGTGTCTTTGGGGATCCTGCCATCTTCCATGCGGCTCACATGGCCAAGCCATCTCAAGCGCCGCTGACTCAGTAGTGTGTATAAGCTGGGTGTGTTGGCCGCTTCAAGGACTTCTGTGTTGGAGATATAGTCCTGCCACCTGATGCCAAGTATTCTCCGAAGGCAGCAAAGATGGAATGAATTGAGACGTCGCTCTTGGCTGGCATACGTTGTCCAGGCCTCGCTGCCGTAGAGCAAGGTACTGAGGACACAGGCCTGATACACTCGGACTTTTGTGTTCCGTGTCAGTGCGCCATTTTCCCACACTCTCTTGGCCAGTCTGGACATAGCAGTGGAAGCCTTACCCATGCGCTTGTTGATTTCTGCATCTAGAGACAGGTTACTGGTGATAGTTGAGCCTAGGTAGGTGAACTCTTGAACCACTTCCAGAGCGTGGTCGCCAATATTGATGGATGGAGCATTTCTGACATCCTGCCCCATGATGTTCGTTTTCTTGAGGCTGATGGTTAGGCCAAATTCATTGCAGGCAGACGCAAACCTGTCGATGAGACTCTGCAGGCATTCTTCAGTGTGAGATGTTAAAGCAGCATCGTCAGCAAAGAGGAGTTCTCTGATGAGGACTTTCCGTACTTTGGACTTCGCTCTTAGACGGGCAAGGTTGAACAACCTGCCCCCTGATCTTGTGTGGAGGAAAATTCCTTCTTCAGAGGATTTGAACGCATGTGAAAGCAGCAGGGAGAAGAAAATCCCAAAAAGTGTGGGTGCGAGAACACAGCCCTGTTTCACACCACTCAGGATAGGAAAGGGCTCTGATGAGGAGCCACCATGTTGAATTGTGCCTTTCATATTGTCATGGAATGAGGTGATGATACTTAGTAGCTTTGGTGGACATCCGATCTTTTCTAGTAGTCTGAAGAGACCACGTCTGCTGACGAGGTCAAAGGCTTTGGTGAGATCAATGAAAGCAATGTAGAGGGGCATCTGTTTTTCACGGCATTTCTCCTGTATCTGACGAAGGGAGAACAGCATGTCAATAGTCGATCTCTCTGCACGAAAGCCACACTGTGCCTCAGGGTAGACGCGCTCGGCCAGCTTCTGGAGCCTGTTCAGAGCGACTCGAGCAAAGACTTTCCCCACTATGCTGAGCAGGGAGATTCCACGGTAGTTGTTGCAGTCACCGCGGTCACCTTTGTTTTTATAGAGGGTGATGATGTTGGCATCGCGCATGTCCTGGGGTACTGCTCCCTCGTCCCAGCACAGGCATAGCAGTTCATGTAGTGCTGAGAGTATAGCAGGCTTGGCACTCTTGATTATTTCAGGGGTAATGCTGTCCTTCCCAGGGGCTTTTCCGCTGGCTAGGGAATCAATGGCATCACTGAGTTCCGATTTGGTTGGCTGTATGTCCAGCTCATCCATGACTGGTAGAGGCTGGGCTGCATTGAGGGCAATCTCAGTGACAGCATTCTCCCTGGAGTACAGTTCTAGGTAGTGCTCAACCCAGCGGTCCATCTGTTTGCGTTGGTCAGTGATTATGTCCCCCGATTTAGATTTGAGGGGGGTGATCTTCTTGATGGTTGGCCCAAGAGCTCTCTTCATGCCATCATACATTCCTCTGATGTTTCCGGTGTCTGAGGCCAGCTGAATATGACTGCATAGGTGTTGCCAGTAGTCGTTTGCGCAACGCCTAGCTGTTCTTTGTGCAGTACTTCTGGCTGCATTAAGTGCTGCGGATGTTAAATCGCTGGGGGCTTTCTTGTAGTTCAAAAGTGCAATGCGGTTAGCGGCTATGACAGGTTCCAGCTCTTCATTATGAGATTGAAACCAGTCTGCATTTCTCTTCGCACTTTTGCCGTAGGTGGTCAAAGCTGACTCATAGATGGCGTCTCTGATGTGGGCCCACTTGGTCTCAGCATCCCCTGTGGGAGTGTTTTGAAGGGCTGTTACAAGTGAATTTAGAAATTTTTGTAACAGCTGTGGGTGAGAAATTCTGCTCGTGTTGATGCGCGGGTGGCCCTTCTGCTTGGAATGATGCAACTTCTTTGGTCTGAGTCTAACCTTGCTGCACACCAGGGAGTGGTCGGTGTCGCAGTCCACACTGTGGAAGCTGCGTGTGATTTGAACACTGTTTAAGGCGGCTCGCCTTGTGACAATGAGGTCTAGCTGGTGCCAACGACGTGATCTTGGGTGCCTCCATGAAACCTGGTGACAGGGTTTATGCAGGTGATAATGTTCCAGTTAATTGTTAAATTAGATATCATCACGAATACACAGGTGATAATATTCCAGTTAATTGTTAAATTAGATGTCATCAATAATAAACAGGTGATAATATTCCAGTTAATTGTTAAATTAGATATCATCACTAATACACAGGTGATAATATTCCAGTTAATTGTTAAATTAGATATTATCACTAATACACAGGTGATAATATTCCAGTTAATTATTAAATTAGATGTCATCACTAATACACAGGTGATAATATTCCAGTTAATTGTTAAATTAGATATCATCACTAATACACAGGCGATAATATTCCAGTTAATTGTTAAATTAGATGTCATCACTAATACACAGGTGATAATATTCCAGTTAATTGTTAAGTTAGATATCATCACTAATACACAGGTGATTATATTCCAGTTAATTGTTAAATTAGATATCATCACTAATACACAGGTGATAATATTCCAGTTACTTGTTAAATTAGATATCATCACTAATACACAGTGGATAATATTCCAGTTAATTGTTAAATTAGATGTCATCACTCATACACAGGTGATAATATTCCAGTTAACTGTTAAATTAGATGTCATCACTAATACACAGGTGATAATATTCCAGTTAATTGTTAAATTAGATGTTATCACTAATACACAGGTGATAATATTCGTGTTAATTGTTAAATTAAATGTCATCACTAATACACAGGTTATAATATTCCAGTTAATTGTTAAACTAGATGTCATCACTAATACACAGGGCATAATATTCCAGTTAATTGTTAAATTAGATGTCATCACGAATGCACAGGTGATAATATTCCAGTTAATTGTTAAATTTGATGTCATCACTAATACACAGGTGATAATATTCCAGTTAATTCTTAATTTTGATGTCATCACGAACACTCAGGGGATAATATTCCAGCTATTTCTTAAATTAGATGTCATCACACATCCACAGGGGATAATATTCCAGTTAATTGTTAAATTAGATATCATCACTAATACACAGGTGATAATATTCCAGTTAATTGTTAAATTAGATGTCATCACTAATACACAGGTGATAATATTCCAGTTAATTGTTAATTTTGATGTCATCACTAATACACAGGGGATAATATTACAGTTAATTGTTAAATTAGATGTCATCACTAATACACAGGGGATAATATTCCAGTTATTTCTTAAATTAGATGTCATCACTAATACACAGGTGATAATATTCCAGTTAATTGTTAAATTAGATATCATCACTAATACACAGGCGATAATAGTCCAGTTAATTGTTCAATTAGATATCATCACTAATACACAGGTGATAATATTATAGTTAATTGTTAAATTAGATATCATCACTAATACACAGGTGATAATATTCCAGTTAATTATTAAATTAGATGTCATCACTAATACACAGGTGATAATATTCCAGTTAATTGTTAAATTAGATATCATCACTAATGCACAGGTGATAATATTCCAGTTAATTGTTAAATTAGATGTCATCACTCATACACAGGTGATAATATTCCAGTTAATTGTTAAGTTAGATATCATCACTAATACACAGGTGATAATATTCCAGTTAATTGTTAAATTAGATATCATCACTAATACACAGGTGATAATATTCCAGTTAATTGTTAAATTAGATGTCATCACTAATACACAGGGGATGATATTCCAGTTAATTGAATGAGATGTAATCACTAATACACAGGTGATAATATTCCAGTTAATTGTTAAATTAGATGTCATCACTAATAAACAGGTGACAATATTCCAGTTAATTGTTAAATTAGATGTCATCACTAATACACAGGTGATAATATTCCAGTTAATTGTTAAATTAGATATCATCACTAATACACAGGTGATAATATTCCAGTTAATTGTTAAGTTAGATATCATCACTAATACACAGGTGATAATATTCCAGTTAATTGTTAAATTAGATATCATCACTAATACACAGGTGATAATATTCCAGTTAATTGTTAAATTAGATGTCATCACTAATACACAGGGGATGATATTCCAGTTAATTGAATTAGATGTCATCACTAATACACAGGTGATAATATTCGTGTTAATTGTTAAATTAGATGTCATCACTAATACACAGGTTATAATATTCCAGTTAATTGTTAAACTAGATGTCATCACTAATACACAGGTGATAATATTCCAGTTAATTGTTAAATTAGATATCATCACGAATGCACAGGTGATAATATTCCAGTTAATTGTTAAATTTGATGTCATCACTAATACACAGGTGATCATATTCCAGTTAATTCTTAATTTTGATGTCATCACGAACACACAGTGGATAATATTCCAGTTATTTCTTAAATTAGATGTCATCACACATCCACAGGGGATAATATTCCAGTTAATAGTTAAATTAGATTTCATCACTAATACACAGGTGATAATATTCCAGTTAATTGTTAAATTAGATGTCATCACTAATACACAGGTGATAATATTCCAGTTAATTGTTAATTTTGATGTCATCACTAATACACAGGGGATAATATTCCAGTTAATTCTTAAATTAGATGTCATCACTAATACACAGGGGGTAATATTCCTGTTAATTGTTAAATTAGATGTCATCACTAATGCACAGGTGATAATATTCCAGTTAATTGTTAAATTAGATGTCATCACTAATACACAGCTGATAATATTCCAGTTATTTCTTAAATTAGATGTCATCACTAATACACAGGGGATAATATTCCAGTTAATCGTTAAATTAGATGTCATCACTAATGCACAGGTGATAATATTCCAGTTAATTGTTAAATTAGATGCCATCACTAATACACAGGTGATAATATTCCAGTTAATTGTTAAATTAAATGTCATCACTAACACAGGTGATAATATTCCAGTTAATTGTTAAATTAGATGTCATCACTAATGCACAGGTGATAATATTCCAGTTAATTGTTAAATTAGATGTCATCACTAATACACAGGTGATAATATTCCAGTTAATTGTTAAATTAGATATCATCACTAACACCAGGTGATAATATTCCAGTTAATTGTTCAATTAGATATCATCACTAATACACAGGTGATAATATTCCAGTTAATTGTTCAATTAGATATCATCACTAATACACAGGTGATAATATTCCAGTTAATTGTTAAATTAGATGTCATCAATAATAAACAGGTGATAATATTCCAGTTAATTGTTAAATTAGATATCATCACTAATGCACAGGTGATAATATTCCAGTGAATTGTTAAATTAGATATCATCACTAATACACAGGTGATAATATTCCAGTTAATTATTAAATTAGATGTCATCACTAATACACAGGTGATAATATTCCAGTTAATTGTTAAATTAGATGTCATCACTAATGCACAGGTGATAATATTCCAGTTAATTGTTAAATTAGATGTCATCACTAATACACAGGTGATAATATTCCAGTTAATTGTTAAATTAGATATCATCACTAACACACAGGTGATAATATTCCAGTTAATTGTTCAATTAGATATCATCACTAATACACAGGTGATAATATTCCAGTTAATTGTTAAATTAGATATCATCACTAATACACAGGTGATAATATTCCAGTTAATTGTTAAATTAGATGTCATCAATAATAAACAGGTGATAATATTCCAGTTAATTGTTAAATTAGATATCATCACTAATACACAGGTGATAATATTCCAGTTAATTGTTAAATTAGATATCATCACTAATACACAGGTGATAATATTCCAGTTAATTATTAAATTAGATGTCATCACTAATACACAGGTGATAATATTCCAGTTAATTGTTAAATTAGATATCATCACTAATACACAGGTGATAATATTCCAGTTAATTGTTAAATTAGATGTCATCACTAATACACAGGTGATAATATTCCAGTTAATTGTTAAATTAGATGTCATCACTAATACACAGGTGATAATATTCCAGTTAATTGTTAAATTAGATATCATCACTAATACACAGGTGATAATATTCCAGTTAATTGTTAAATTAGATATCATCACTAATACACAGGGGATAATATTCCAGTTAATTGAATTAGATGTCATCACTAATACACAGGTGATAATATTCCAGTTAATTGTTAAATTAGATGTCATCACTCATACACAGGTGATAATATTCCAGTTAATTGTTAAATTAGATGTCATCACTAATACACAGGTGATAATATTCCAGTTAATTGTTAAATTAGATGTTATCACTAATACACAGGTGATAATATTCGTGTTAATTGTTAAATTAGATGTCATCACGAATGCACAGGTGATAATATTCCAGTTAATTGTTAAATTAGATGTCATCACTCATACACAGGTGATAATATTCCAGTTAATTGTTAAATTAGATGTCATCACTAATACACAGGTGATAATATTCCAGTTAATTGTTAAGTTAGATGTTATCACTAATACACAGGTGATAATATTCGTGTTAATTGTTAAATTAGATGTCATCACGAATGCACAGGTGATAATATTCCAGTTAATTGTTAAATTTGATGTCATCACTAATACACAGGTGATAATATTCCAGTTAATTCTTAATTTTGATGTCATCACGAACACACAGGGGATAATATTCCAGTTATTTCTTAAATTAGATGTCATCACACATCCACAGGGGATAATATTCCAGTTAATTGTTAAATTAGATATCATCACTAATACACAGGTGATAATATTCCAGTTAATTGTTAAATTAGATGTCATCACTAATACACAGGTGATAATATTCCAGTTAATTGTTAAATTAGATGTCATCACTAATACACCGGGGATAATATTCCAGTTAATTGTTAAATTAGATGTCATCACTAATGCACAGGTGATAATATTCCAGTTAATTGTTAAATTAGATGTCATCACTAATACACAGGTGATAATATTCCAGTTATTTCTTAAATTAGATGTCATCACTAATACACAGGGGATAGTATTCCAGTTAATTGTTAAATTAGATGTCATCACTAATACACAGGTGATAATATTCCAGTTATTTCTTAAATTAGATGTCATCACTAATACACAGGGGATAATATTCCAGTTAATTGTTAAATTAGATGTCATCACTAATACACAGGGGATAATATTCCAGTTAATCGTTAAATTAGATGTCATCACTAATGCACAGGTGATAATATTCCAGTTAATTGTTAAATTAGATGCCATCACTAATACACAGGTGATAATATTCCAGTTAATTGTTAAATTAAATGTCATCACTAATACACAGGTGATAATATTCCAGTTAATTGTTAAATTAGATGTCATCACTAATGCACAGCTGATAATATTCCAGTTAATTGTTAAATTAGATGTCATCACTAATACACAGGTGATAATATTCCAGTTAATTGTTAAATTAGATATCATCACTAACACACAGGTGATAATATTCCAGTTAATTGTTCAATTAGATATCATCACTAATACACAGGTGATAATATTCCAGTTAATTGTTAAATTAGATATCATCACTAATACACAGGTGATAATATTCCAGTTAATTGTTAAATTAGATATCATCACTAATACACAAGTGATAATATTCCAGTTAATTATTAAATTAGATGTCATCACTAATACACAGGTGATAATATTCCAGTTAATTGTTAAATTAGATATCATCACTAATACACAGGTGATAATATTCCAGTTAATTGTTAAATTAGATGTCATCACTAATACACAGGTGATACTATTCCAGTTAATTGTTAAGTTAGATATCATCACTAATACACAGGTGATTATATTCCAGTTAATTGTTAAATTAGATATCATCACTAATACACAGGTGATAATATTCCAGTTAATTGTTAAATTAGATATCATCACTAATACACAGGGGATAATATTCCAGTTAATTGAATTAGATGTCATCACGAATACACAGGTGATAATATTCCAGTTAATTGTTAAATTAGATGTCATCACTCATACACAGGTGATAATATTCCAGTTAATTGTTAAATTAGATGTTATCACTAATACACAGGTGATAATATTCGTGTTAATTGTTAAATTAGATGTCATCACTAATACACAGGTTATAATATTCCAGTTAATTGTTAAACTAGATGTCATCACTAATACACAGGGGATAATATTCCAGTTAATTGTTAAATTAGATGTCATCACGAATGCACAGGTGATAATATTCCAGTTAATTGTTAAATTTGATGTCATCACTAATACACAGGTGATAATATTCCAGTTAATTCTTAATTTTGATGTCATCACGAACACACAGGGGATAATATTCCAGTTATTTCTTAAATTAGATGTCATCACACATCCACAGGGGATAATATTCCAGTTAATTGTTAAATTAGATATCATCACTAATACACAGGTGATAATATTCCAGTTAATTGTTAAATTAGATGTCATCACTAATACACAGGTGATAATATTCCAGTTAATTGTTAAATTAGATGTCATCACTAATACACCGGGGATAATATTCCAGTTAATTGTTAAATTAGATGTCATCACTAATGCACAGGTGATAATATTCCTGTTAATTGTTAAATTAGATGCCATCACTAATACACAGGTGATAATATTCCAGTTAATTGTTAAATTAAATGTCATCACTAATACACAGGTGATAATATTCCAGTTAATTGTCAAATTAAATGTCATCACTAATACACAGGTGATAATATTCCAGTTAATTGTTAAATTAGATGTCATCACTAATACACAGGTGATAATATTCCAGTTAATTGTTAATTTTGATGTCATCACTAATACACAGGGGATAATATTCCAGTTAATTGTTAAATTAGATGTCATCACTAATACACAGGGGGTAATATTCCAGTTAATTGTTAAATTAGATGTCATCACTAATACACAGGGGATAATATTCCAGTTAATCGTTAAATTAGATGTCATCACTAATGTACAGGTGATAATATTCCAGTTAATTGTTAAATTAGATGCCATCACTAATACACAGGTGATAATATTCCAGTTAATTGTTAAATTAAATGTCATCACTAATACACAGGTGATAATATTCCAGTTAATTGTTAAATTAGATGTCATCACTAATGCACAGGTGATAATATTCCAGTTAATTGTTAAATTAGATATCATCACTAATACACAGGTGATAATATTCCAGTTAATTGTTAAATTAAATGTCATCACTAATACACAGGTGATAATATTCCAGTTAATTGTTTAATTAGATATCATCACTAACACACAGGTGATAATATTCCAGTTAATTGTTCAATTAGATATCATCACTAGTACACAGGTGATAATATTCCAGTTAATTGTTCAATTAGATATCATCACTAATACACAGGTGATAATATTCCAGTTAATTGTTAAATTAGATGTCATCAATAATAAACAGGTGATAATATTCCAGTTAATTGTTAAATTAGATATCATCACTAATACACAGGTGATAATATTCCAGTTAATTGTTAAATTAGATATCATCACCAATACACAGGTGATAATATTCCAGTTAATTATTAAATTAGATGTCGTCACTAATACACAGGTGATAATATTCCAGTTAATTGTTAAATTAGATGTCATCACTAATGCACAGGTGATAATATTCCAGTTAATTGTTAAATTAGATGTCATCACTAATACACAGGTGATAATATTCCAGTTAATTGTTAAATTAGATATCATCACTAACACACAGGTGATAATATTCCAGTTAATTGTTCAATTAGATATCATCACTAATACACAGGTGATAATATTCCAGTTAATTGTTAAATTAGATATCATCACTAATACACAGGTGATAATATTCCAGTTAATTGTTAAATTTGATGTCATCAATAATAAACAGGTGATAATATTCCAGTTAATTGTTAAATTAGATATCATCACTAATACACAGGTGATAATATTCCAGTTAATTATTAAATTAGATGTCATCACTAATACACAGGTGATAATATTCCAGTTAATTGTTAAATTAGATATCATCACTAATACACAGGTGATACTATAACAGTTAATTGTTAAATTAGATGTCATCACTAATACACAGGTGATAATATTCCAGTTAATTGTTAAATTAGATATCATCACTAATACACAGGTGATAATATTCCAGTTAATTGTTAAATTAGATATCATCACTAATACACAGGGGATAATATTCCAGTTAATTGAATTAGATGTCATCACTAATACACAGGTGATAATATTCCATTTAATTGTTAAATTAGATGTCATCACTCATACACAGGTGATAATATTCCAGTTAATTGTTAAATTAGATGTCATCACTAATACACAGGTGATAATATTCCAGTTAATTGTTAAATTAGATGTTATCACTAATACACAGGTGATAATATTCGTGTTAATTGTTAAATTAGATGTCATCACTAATACACAGGTTATAATATTCCAGTTAATTGTTAAACTAGATGTCATCACTAATACACAGAGGATAATATTCCAGTTAATTGTTAAATTAGATGTCATCACGAATGCACAGGTGATAATATTCCAGTTAATTGTTAAATTTGATGTCATCACTAATACACAGGTGATAATATTCCAGTTAATTCTTAATTTTGATGTCATCACGAACACACAGGGGATAATATTCCAGTTATTTCTTAAATTAGATGTCATCACACATCCACAGGGGATAATATTCCAGTTAATTGTTAAATTAGATGTCATCACTAATACACAGGTGATAATATTCCAGTTAATTGTTAAATTAGATGTCATCACTAATACACCGGGGATAATATTCCAGTTAATTGTTAAATTAGATGTCATCACTAATGCACAGGTGATAATATTCCAGTTAATTGTTAAATTAGATGTCATCACTAATACACAGGTGATAATATTCCAGTTATTTCTTAAATTAGATGTCATCACTAATACACAGGGGATAATATTCCAGTTAATTGTTAAATTAGATGTCATCACTAATACACAGGTGATAATATTCCAGTTATTTCTTAAATTAGATGTCATCACTAATACACAGGGGATAATATTCCAGTTAATTGTTAAATTAGATGTCATCACTAATACACAGGGGATAATATTCCAGTTAATCGTTAAATTAGATGTCATCACTAATGCACAGGTGATAATATTCCAGTTAATTGTTAAATTAGATGCCATCACTAATACACAGGTGATAATATTCCAGTTAATTGTTAAATTAAATGTCATCACTAATACACAGGTGATAATATTCCAGTTAATTGTTAAATTAGATGTCATCACTAATGCACAGCTGATAATATTCCAGTTAATTGTTAAATTAGATGTCATCACTAATACACAGGTGATAATATTCCAGTTAATTGTTAAATTAGATATCATCACTAACACACAGGTGATAATATTCCAGTTAATTGTTCAATTAGATATCATCACTAATACACAGGTGATAATATTCCAGTTAATTGTTAAATTAGATATCATCACTAATACACAGGTGATAATATTCCAGTTAATTGTTAAATTAGATGTCATCAATAATAAACAGGTGATAATATTCCAGTTAATTGTTAAATTAGATATCATCACTAATACACAGGTGATAATATTCCAGTTAATTATTAAATTAGATGTCATCACTAATACACAGGTGATAATATTCCAGTTAATTGTTAAATTAGATATCATCACTAATACACAGGTGATAATATTCCAGTTAATTGTTAAATTAGATGTCATCACTAATACACAGGTGATAATATTCCAGTTAATTGTTAAGTTAGATATCATCACTAATACACAGGTGATAATATTCCAGTTAATTGTTAAATTAGATATCATCACTAATACACAGGGGATAATATTCCAGTTAATTGAATTAGATGTCATCACTAATACACAGGTGATAATATTCCAGTTAATTGTTAAATTAGATGTCATCACTAATACACAGGTGATAATATTCCAGTTAATTGTTAAATTAGATGTCATCACTAATGCACAGCTGATAATATTCCAGTTAATTGTTAAATTAGATGTCATCACTAATACACAGGTGATAATATTCCAGTTAATTGTTAAATTAGATATCATCACTAACACACAGGTGATAATATTCCAGTTAATTGTTCAATTAGATATCATCACTAATACACAGGTGATAATATTCCAGTTAATTGTTAAATTAGATATCATCACTAATACACAGGTGATAATATTCCAGTTAATTGTTAAATTAGATATCATCACTAATACACAGGTGATAATATTCCAGTTAATTATTAAATTAGATGTCATCACTAATACACAGGTGATAATATTCCAGTTAATTGTTAAATTAGATATCATCACTAATACACAGGTGATAATATTCCAGTTAATTGTTAAATTAGATGTCATCACTAATACACAGGTGATACTATTCCAGTTAATTGTTAAGTTAGATATCATCACTAATACACAGGTGATTATATTCCAGTTAATTGTTAAATTAGATATCATCACTAATACACAGGTGATAATATTCCAGTTAATTGTTAAATTAGATATCATCACTAATACACAGGGGATAATATTCCAGTTAATTGAATTAGATGTCATCACGAATACACAGGTGATAATATTCCAGTTAATTGTTAAATTAGATGTCATCACTCATACACAGGTGATAATATTCCAGTTAATTGTTAAATTAGATGTTATCACTAATACACAGGTGATAATATTCGTGTTAATTGTTAAATTAGATGTCATCACTAATACACAGGTTATAATATTCCAGTTAATTGTTAAACTAGATGTCATCACTAATACACAGGGGATAATATTCCAGTTAATTGTTAAATTAGATGTCATCACGAATGCACAGGTGATAATATTCCAGTTAATTGTTAAATTTGATGTCATCACTAATACACAGGTGATAATATTCCAGTTAATTCTTAATTTTGATGTCATCACGAACACACAGGGGATAATATTCCAGTTATTTCTTAAATTAGATGTCATCACACATCCACAGGGGATAATATTCCAGTTAATTGTTAAATTAGATATCATCACTAATACACAGGGGATAATATTCCAGTTAATTGAATTAGATGTCATCACTAATACACAGGTGATAATATTCCAGTTAATTGTTAAATTAGATGTCATCACTAATACACAGGTGATAATATTCCAGTTAATTGTTAAATTAGATGTCATCACTAATGCACAGCTGATAATATTCCAGTTAATTGTTAAATTAGATGTCATCACTAATACACAGGTGATAATATTCCAGTTAATTGTTAAATTAGATATCATCACTAACACACAGGTGATAATATTCCAGTTAATTGTTCAATTAGATATCATCACTAATACACAGGTGATAATATTCCAGTTAATTGTTAAATTAGATATCATCACTAATACACAGGTGATAATATTCCAGTTAATTGTTAAATTAGATATCATCACTAATACACAGGTGATAATATTCCAGTTAATTATTAAATTAGATGTCATCACTAATACACAGGTGATAATATTCCAGTTAATTGTTAAATTAGATATCATCACTAATACACAGGTGATAATATTCCAGTTAATTGTTAAATTAGATGTCATCACTAATACACAGGTGATACTATTCCAGTTAATTGTTAAGTTAGATATCATCACTAATACACAGGTGATTATATTCCAGTTAATTGTTAAATTAGATATCATCACTAATACACAGGTGATAATATTCCAGTTAATTGTTAAATTAGATATCATCACTAATACACAGGGGATAATATTCCAGTTAATTGAATTAGATGTCATCACGAATACACAGGTGATAATATTCCAGTTAATTGTTAAATTAGATGTCATCACTCATACACAGGTGATAATATTCCAGTTAATTGTTAAATTAGATGTTATCACTAATACACAGGTGATAATATTCGTGTTAATTGTTAAATTAGATGTCATCACTAATACACAGGTTATAATATTCCAGTTAATTGTTAAACTAGATGTCATCACTAATACACAGGGGATAATATTCCAGTTAATTGTTAAATTAGATGTCATCACGAATGCACAGGTGATAATATTCCAGTTAATTGTTAAATTTGATGTCATCACTAATACACAGGTGATAATATTCCAGTTAATTCTTAATTTTGATGTCATCACGAACACACAGGGGATAATATTCCAGTTATTTCTTAAATTAGATGTCATCACACATCCACAGGGGATAATATTCCAGTTAATTGTTAAATTAGATATCATCACTAATACACAGGTGATAATATTCCAGTTAATTGTTAAATTAGATGTCATCACTAATACACAGGTGATAATATTCCAGTTAATTGTTAAATTAGATGTCATCACTAATACACCGGGGATAATATTCCAGTTAATTGTTAAATTAGATGTCATCACTAATGCACAGGTGATAATATTCCAGTTAATTGTTAAATTAGATGCCATCACTAATACACAGGTGATAATATTCCAGTTAATTGTTAAATTAAATGTCATCACTAATACACAGGTGATAATATTCCAGTTAATTGTCAAATTAAATGTCATCACTAATACACAGGTGATAATATTCCAGTTAATTGTTAAATTAGATGTCATCACTAATACACAGGTGATAATATTCCAGTTAATTGTTAATTTTGATGTCATCACTAATACACAGGGGATAATATTCCAGTTAATTGTTAAATTAGATGTCATCACTAATACACAGGGGGTAATATTCCAGTTAATTGTTAAATTAGATGTCATCACTAATACACAGGGGATAATATTCCAGTTAATCGTTAAATTAGATGTCATCACTAATGTACAGGTGATAATATTCCAGTTAATTGTTAAATTAGATGCCATCACTAATACACAGGTGATAATATTCCAGTTAATTGTTAAATTAGATGTCATCACTAATGCACAGGTGATAATATTCCAGTTAATTGTTAAATTAGATATCATCACTAATACACAGGTGATAATATTCCAGTTAATTGTTAAATTAAATGTCATCACTAATACACAGGTGATAATATTCCAGTTAATTGTTTAATTAGATGTCATCAATAATAAACAGGTGATAATATTCCAGTTAATTGTTAAATTAGATATCATCACTAATACACAGGTGATAATATTCCAGTTAATTGTTAAATTAGATATCATCACCAATACACAGGTGATAATATTCCAGTTAATTATTAAATTAGATGTCGTCACTAATACACAGGTGATAATATTCCAGTTAATTGTTAAATTAGATGTCATCACTAATGCACAGGTGATAATATTCCAGTTAATTGTTAAATTAGATGTCATCACTAATACACAGGTGATAATATTCCAGTTAATTGTTAAATTAGATATCATCACTAACACACAGGTGATAATATTCCAGTTAATTGTTCAATTAGATATCATCACTAATACACAGGTGATAATATTCCAGTTAATTGTTAAATTAGATATCATCACTAATACACAGGTGATAATATTCCAGTTAATTGTTAAATTTGATGTCATCAATAATAAACAGGTGATAATATTCCAGTTAATTGTTAAATTAGATATCATCACTAATACACAGGTGATAATATTCCAGTTAATTATTAAATTAGATGTCATCACTAATACACAGGTGATAATATTCCAGTTAATTGTTAAATTAGATATCATCACTAATACACAGGTGATACTATAACAGTTAATTGTTAAATTAGATGTCATCACTAATACACAGGTGATAATATTCCAGTTAATTGTTAAATTAGATATCATCACTAATACACAGGTGATAATATTCCAGTTAATTGTTAAATTAGATATCATCACTAATACACAGGGGATAATATTCCAGTTAATTGAATTAGATGTCATCACTAATACACAGGTGATAATATTCCATTTAATTGTTAAATTAGATGTCATCACTCATACACAGGTGATAATATTCCAGTTAATTGTTAAATTAGATGTCATCACTAATACACAGGTGATAATATTCCAGTTAATTGTTAAATTAGATGTTATCACTAATACACAGGTGATAATATTCGTGTTAATTGTTAAATTAGATGTCATCACTAATACACAGGTTATAATATTCCAGTTAATTGTTAAACTAGATGTCATCACTAATACACAGAGGATAATATTCCAGTTAATTGTTAAATTAGATGTCATCACGAATGCACAGGTGATAATATTCCAGTTAATTGTTAAATTTGATGTCATCACTAATACACAGGTGATAATATTCCAGTTAATTCTTAATTTTGATGTCATCACGAACACACAGGGGATAATATTCCAGTTATTTCTTAAATTAGATGTCATCACACATCCACAGGGGATAATATTCCAGTTAATTGTTAAATTAGATATCATCACTAATACACAGGTGATAATATTCCAGTTAATTGTTAAATTAGATGTCATCACTAATACACAGGTGATAATATTCCAGTTAATTGTTAAATTAGATGTCATCACTAATACACCGGGGATAATATTCCAGTTAATTGTTAAATTAGATGTCATCACTAATGCACAGGTGATAATATTCCAGTTAATTGTTAAATTAGATGTCATCACTAATACACAGGTGATAATATTCCAGTTATTTCTTAAATTAGATGTCATCACTAATACACAGGGGATAATATTCCAGTTAATTGTTAAATTAGATGTCATCACTAATACACAGGTGATAATATTCCAGTTATTTCTTAAATTAGATGTCATCACTAATACACAGGGGATAATATTCCAGTTAATTGTTAAATTAGATGTCATCACTAATACACAGGTGATAATATTCCAGTTATTTCTTAAATTAGATGTCATCACTAATACACAGGGGATAATATTCCAGTTAATTGTTAAATTAGATGTCATCACTAATACACAGGGGATAATATTCCAGTTAATCGTTAAATTAGATGTCATCACTAATGCACAGGTGATAATATTCCAGTTAATTGTTAAATTAGATGCCATCACTAATACACAGGTGATAATATTCCAGTTAATTGTTAAATTAAATGTCATCACTAATACACAGGTGATAATATTCCAGTTAATTGTTAAATTAGATGTCATCACTAATGCACAGCTGATAATATTCCAGTTAATTGTTAAATTAGATGTCATCACTAATACACAGGTGATAATATTCCAGTTAATTGTTAAATTAGATATCATCACTAACACACAGGTGATAATATTCCAGTTAATTGTTCAATTAGATATCATCACTAATACACAGGTGATAATATTCCAGTTAATTGTTAAATTAGATATCATCACTAATACACAGGTGATAATATTCCAGTTAATTGTTAAATTAGATGTCATCAATAATAAACAGGTGATAATATTCCAGTTAATTGTTAAATTAGATATCATCACTAATACACAGGTGATAATATTCCAGTTAATTATTAAATTAGATGTCATCACTAATACACAGGTGATAATATTCCAGTTAATTGTTAAATTAGATATCATCACTAATACACAGGTGATAATATTCCAGTTAATTGTTAAATTAGATGTCATCACTAATACACAGGTGATAATATTCCAGTTAATTGTTAAGTTAGATATCATCACTAATACACAGGTGATAATATTCCAGTTAATTGTTAAATTAGATATCATCACTAATACACAGGGGATAATATTCCAGTTAATTGAATTAGATGTCATCACTAATACACAGGTGATAATATTCCAGTTAATTGTTAAATTAGATGTCATCACTCATACACAGGTGATAATATTCCAGTTAATTGTTAAATTAGATGTTATCACTAATACACAGGTGATAATATTCGTGTTAATTGTTAAATTAGATGTCATCACTAATACACAGGTTATAATATTCCAGTTAATTGTTAAACTAGATGTCATCACTAATACACAGGGGATAATATTCCAGTTAATTGTTAAATTAGATGTCATCACGAATGCACAGATGATAATATTCCAGTTAATTGTTAAATTTGATGTCATCACTAATACACAGGTGATAATATTCCAGTTAATTCTTAATTTTGATGTCATCACGAACACACAGGGGATAATATTCCAGTTATTTCTTAAATTAGATGTCATCACACATCCACAGGGGATAATATTCCAGTTAATTGTTAAATTAGATATCATCACTAATACACAGGTGATAATATTCCAGTTAATTGTTCAATTAGATGTCATCACTAATACACAGGTGATAATATTCCAGTTAATTGTTAAATTAGATGTCATCACTAATACACCGGGGATAATATTCCAGTTAATTGTTAAATTAGATGTCATCACTAATGCACAGGTGATAATATTCCAGTTAATTGTTAAATTAGATGCCATCACTAATACACAGGTGATAATATTCCAGTTAATTGTTAAATTAGATATCATCACTAATACACAGGTGATAATATTCCAGTTAATTGTTAAATTAGATATCATCACTAATACACAGGTGATAATATTCCAGTTAATTGTTAAATTAAATGTCATCACTAATACACAGGGGATAATATTCCAGTTAATTGTTAAATTAGATATCATCACTAATACACAGGTGATAATATTCCAGTTAATTGTTAAATTAGATATCATCACTAATACACAGGTGATAATATTCCAGTTAATTGTTAAATTAGATATCATCACTAATACACAGGTGATAATATTCCAGTTAATTGTCAAATTAAATGTCATCACTAATACACAGGTGATAATATTCCAGTTAATTGTTAAATTAGATGTCATCACTAATGCACAGGTGATAATATTCCAGTTAATTGTTAAATTAGATGTCATCACTAATACACAGCTGATAATATTCCAGTTAATTGTTAAATTAGATATCATCACTAACACACAGGTGATAATATTCCAGTTAATTGTTCAATTAGATATCATCACGAATACACAGGTGATAATATTCCAGTTAATTGTTAAATTAGATATCATCACTAATACACAGGGGATAATATTCCAGTTAATTGTTAAATTAGATATCATCACTAATACACAGGTGATAATATTCCAGTTAATTGTTAAATTAGATGTCATCAATAATAAACAGGTGATAATATTCCAGTTAATTGTTAAATTAGATATCATCACTAATACACAGGTGATAATATTGAAAGTTAATTGTTAAATTAGATGTCATCAATAATAAACAGGTGATAATATTCCAGTTAATTGTTAAATTAGATATCATAACTAATACACAGGTGATAATATTCCAGTTAATTGTTAAATTAGATGTCATCAATAATAAACAGGTGATAATATTCCAGTTAATTGTTAAATTAGATATCATCACTAATACACAGGTGATAATATTCCAGTTAATTGTTAAATTAGATATCATCACTAATACACAGGTGATAATATTCCAGTTAATTATTAAATTAGATGTCATCACTAATACACAGGTGATAATATTCCAGTTAATTGTTAAATTAGATGTCATCACTAATACACAGGTGATAATATTCCAGTTAATTGTTAAATTAGATATCATCACTAATACACAGGTGATAATATTCCAGTTAATTGTTAAATTAGATGTCATCACTAATACACAGGTGATAATATTCCAGTTAATTGTTAAGTTAGATATCATCACTAATACACAGGTGATTATATTCCAGTTAATTGTTAAATTAGATATCATCACTAATACACAAGTGATAATATTCCAGTTAATTGTTAAATTAGATATCATCACTAATACACAGGGGATAATATTCCAGTTAATTGAATTAGATGTCATCACTAATACACAGGTGATAATATTCCAGTTAATTGTTAAATTAGATGTCATCACTCATACACAGGTGATAATATTCCAGTTAATTGTTAAATTAGATGTCATCACGAATGCACAGGTGATAATATTCCAGTTAATTGTTAAGTTTGATGTAATCACTAATACACAGGTCATAATATTCCAGTTAATTCTTAATTTTGATGTCATCACGAACACACAGGGGATAATATTCCAGTTATTTCTTAAATTAGATGTCATCACACATCCACAGGGGATAATATTCCAGTTAATTGTTAAATTAGATATCATCACTAATACACAGGTGATAATATTCCAGTTAATTGTTAAATTAGATGTCATCACTAATACACAGGTGATAATATTCCAGTTAATTGTTAATTTTGATGTCATCACTAATACACAGGGGATAATATTCCAGTTAATTGTTAAATTAGATGTCATCACTAATACACAGGGGATAATATTCCAGTTATTTCTTAAATTAGATGTCATCACTAATACACAGGTGATAATATTCCAGTTAATTGTTAAATTAGATGTCATCACTAATACACAGTGGATAATATTCCAGTTAATTGTTAAATTAGATGTCATCACTAATACACCGGGGATAATATTCCAGTTAATTGTTAAATTAGATGCCATCACTAATGCACAGGTGATAATATTCCAGTTAATTGTTAAATTAGATGCCATCACTAATACACAGGTGAATATATTCCAGTTAATTGTTAAATTAAATGTCATCACTAATACAGAGGTGATAATATTCCAGTTAATTGTTAAATTAGATATCATCACTAATACACAGGTGATAATATTCCAGTTAATTGTTAAATTACATGTCATCACGAATACACAGGGGATAATATTCCAGTTAATCGTTAAATTAGATGTCATCACTAATGCACAGGTGATAATATTCCAGTTAATTGTTAAATTAGATGCCATCACTAATACACAGGTGATAATATTCCAGTTAATTGTTAAATTAAATGTCATCACTAATACACAGGTGATAATATTCCAGTTAATTGTTAAATTAGATGTCATCACAAATGCACAGGTGATAATATTCCAGTTAATTGTTAAATTAGATGTCATCACTAATACACTGGTGATAATATTCCAGTTAATTGTTAAATTAGATATCATCACTAATACACAGGTGATAATATTCCAGTTAATTGTTAAATTAGATATCATCACTAATACACAGGTGATAATATTCCAGTTAATTGTTCAATTAGATATCATCACTAATACACAGGTGATAATATTCCAGTTAATTGTTAAATTAGATATCATCACTAATACACAGGTGATAATATTCCAGTTAATTATTAAATTAGATATCATCACTAATACACCGGTGATAATATTCCAGTTAATTGTTAAATTAGATATCATCACTAATACACAGGTGATAATATTCCAGTTAATTGTTCAATTAGATATCATCACTAATACACAGGTGATAATATTCCAGTTAATTGTTAAATTAGATATCATCACTAATACACAGGTGATAATATTCCAGTTAATTGTTAAATTAGATGTCATCAATAATAAACAGGTGATAATATTCCAGTTAATTGTTAAATTAGATGCCATCACTAATACACAGGTGAATATATTCCAGTTAATTGTTAAATTAAATGTCATCACTAATACAGAGGTGATAATATTCCAGTTAATTGTTAAATTAGATATCATCACTAATACACAGGTGATAATATTCCAGTTAATTGTTAAATTAGATGTCATCACGAATACACAGGGGATAATATTCCAGTTAATCGTTAAATTAGATGTCATCACTAATGCACAGGTGATAATATTCCAGTTAATTGTTAAATTAGATGCCATCACTAATACACAGGTGATAATATTCCAGTTAATTGTTAAATTAAATGTCATCACTAATACACAGGTGATAATATTCCAGTTAATTGTTAAATTAGATGTCATCACAAATGCACAGGTGATAATATTCCAGTTAATTGTTAAATTAGATGTCATCACTAATACACTGGTGATAATATTCCAGTTAATTGTTAAATTAGATATCATCACTAATACACAGGTGATAATATTCCAGTTAATTGTTAAATTAGATATCATCACTAATACACAGGTGATAATATTCCAGTTAATTGTTCAATTAGATATCATCACTAATACACAGGTGATAATATTCCAGTTAATTGTTAAATTAGATATCATCACTAATACACAGGTGATAATATTCCAGTTAATTATTAAATTAGATATCATCACTAATACACCGGTGATAATATTCCAGTTAATTGTTAAATTAGATATCATCACTAATACACAGGTGATAATATTCCAGTTAATTGTTCAATTAGATATCATCACTAATACACAGGTGATAATATTCCAGTTAATTGTTAAATTAGATATCATCACTAATACACAGGTGATAATATTCCAGTTAATTGTTAAATTAGATGTCATCAATAATAAACAGGTGATAATATTCCAGTTAATTGTTAAATTAGATATCATCACTAATACACAGGTGATAATATTCCAGTTAATTGTTAAATTAGATATCATCACTAATACACAGATGATAATATTCCAGTTAATTATTAAATTAGATGTCATCACTAATACACAGGTGATAATATTCCAGTTAATTGTTAAATTAGATATCATCACAAATACACAGGTGATAATATTCCAGTTAATTGTTAAATTAGATGTCATCACTAATACACAGGTGATAATATTCCAGTTAATTGTTAAGTTAGATATCATCACTAATACACAGGTGATAATATTCCAGTTAATTGTTAAATTAGATATCATCACGAATACACAGGTGATAATATTCCAGTTAACTGTTAAATTAGATTTCATCACTAATACACTGGTGATAATTTTCCAGTTAATTGTTAAATTAGATATCATCACTAATACACAGGTGATAATATTCCAGTTAATTGAATTAGATGTCATCACTAATACACAGGTGATAATATTCCAGTTAATTGTTAAATTAGATGTCATCACTAATACACAGGTGATAATATTCCAGTTAATTGTTAAATTAGATATCATCAATAAGACACAGGTGATAATATTCCAGTTAATTGTTAAATTAGATGTCATCACTAATACACAGGGGATAATATTCCAGTTAATTGAATTAGATGTCATCACTAATACACAGGTGATAATATTCCAGTTAATTGTTAAATTAGATGTCATCACTCATACACAGGTGATAATATTCCAGTTAATTGTTAAATTAGATGTTATCACTAATACACAGGTGATAATATTCGTGTTAATTGTTAAATTAGATGTCATCACTAATACACAGGTTATAATATTCCAGTTAATTGTTAAACTAGATGTCATCACTAATACACAGGGGATAATATTCCAGTTAATTGTTAAATTAGATGTCATCACGAATGCACAGGTGATAATATTCCAGTTAATTGTTAAATTTGATGTCATCACTAATACACAGGTGATAATATTCCAGTTAATTCTTAATTTTGATGTCATCACGAACACACAGGGGATAATATTCCAGTTATTTCTTAAATTAGATGTCATCACACATCCACAGGGGATAATATTCCAGTTAATTGTTAAATTAGATATCATCACTAATACACAGGTGATAATATTCCAGTTAATTGTTCAATTAGATGTCATCACTAATACACAGGTGATAATATTCCAGTTAATTGTTAAATTAGATGTCATCACTAATACACCGGGGATAATATTCCAGTTAATTGTTAAATTAGATGTCATCACTAATGCACAGGTGATAATATTCCAGTTAATTGTTAAATTAGATGCCATCACTAATACACAGGTGATAATATTCCAGTTAATTGTTAAATTAGATATCATCACTAATACACAGGTGATAATATTCCAGTTAATTGTTAAATTAGATATCATCACTAATACACAGGTGATAATATTCCAGTTAATTGTTAAATTAAATGTCATCACTAATACACAGGGGATAATATTCCAGTTAATTGTTAAATTAGATATCATCACTAATATACAGGTGATAATATTCCAATTAATTGTTAAATTAGATATCATCACTAATACACAGGTGATAATATTCCAGTTAATTGTTAAATTAGATATCATCACTAATACACAGGTGATAATATTCCAGTTAATTGTTAAATTAAATGTCATCACTAATACACAGGGGATAATATTCCAGTTAATTGTTAAATTAGATATCATCACTAATATACAGGTGATAATATTCCAGTTAATTGTTAAATTAGATATCATCACTAATACACAGGTGATAATATTCCAGTTAATTGTTAAATTAGATATCATCACTAATACACAGGTGATAATATTCCAGTTAATTGTTAAATTAGATATCATCACTAATACACAGGTGATAATATTCCAGTTAATTGTCAAATTAAATGTCATCACTAATACACAGGTGATAATATTTCAGTTAATTGTTAAATTAGATGTCATCACTAATGCACAGGTGATAATATTCCAGTTAATTGTTAAATTAGATGTCATCACTAATACACAGCTGATAATATTCCAGTTAATTGTTAAATTAGATATCATCACTAACACACAGGTGATAATATTCCAGTTAATTGTTCAATTAGATATCATCACGAATACACAGGTGATAATATTCCAGTTAATTGTTAAATTAGATATCATCACTAATACACAGGGGATAATATTCCAGTTAATTGTTAAATTAGATATCATCGCTAATACACAGGTGATAATATTCCAGTTAATTGTTAAATTAGATGTCATCAATAATAAACAGGTGATAATATTCCAGTTAATTGTTAAATTAGATATCATCACTAATACACAGGTGATAATATTCCAGTTAATTGTTAAATTAGATGTCATCAATAATAAACAGGTGATAATATTCCAGTTAATTGTTAAATTAGATATCATCACTAATACACAGGTGATAATATTCCAGTTAATTGTTAAATTAGATGTCATCAATAATAAACAGGTGATAATATTCCAGTTAATTGTTAAATTAGATATCATCACTAATACACAGGTGATAATATTCCAGTTAATTGTTAAATTAGATATCATCACTAATACACAGGTGATAATATTCCAGTTAATTGTTAAATTAGATGTCATCACTAATACACAGGTGATAATATTCCAGTTATTTGTTAAATTAGATGTCATCACTAATACACAGGTGATAATATTCCAGTTAATTGTTAAATTAGATATCATCACTAATACACAGGTGATAATATTCCAGTTAATTGTTAAATTAGATATCATCACTAATACACAGGTGATAATATTCCAGTTAATTATTAAATTAGATGTCATCACTAATACACAGGTGATAATATTCCAGTTAATTGTTAAATTAGATGTCATCACTAATACACAGGTGATAATATTCCAGTTAATTGTTAAATTAGATATCATCACTAATACACAGGTGATAATATTCCAGTTAATTGTTAAATTAGATGTCATCACTAATACACAGGTGATAATATTCCAGTTAATTGTTAAGTTAGATATCATCACTAATACACAGGTGATTATATTCCAGTTAATTGTTAAATTAGATATCATCACTAATACACAGGTGATAATATTCCAGTTAATTGTTAAATTAGATATCATCACTAATACACAGGGGATAATATTCCAGTTAATTGAATTAGATGTCATCACTAATACACAGGTGATAATATTCCAGTTAATTGTTAAATTAGATGTCATCACTCATACACAGGTGATAATATTCCAGTTAATTGTTAAATTAGATGTCATCACGAATGCACAGGTGATAATATTCCAGTTAATTGTTAAGTTTGATGTAATCACTAATACACAGGTCATAATATTCCAGTTAATTCTTAATTTTGATGTCATCACTAATACACAGGGGATAATATTCCAGTTAATTGTTAAATTAGATGTCATCACTAATACACAGGGGATAATATTCCAGTTATTTCTTAAATTAGATGTCATCACTAATACACAGGTGATAATATTCCAGTTAATTGTTAAATTAGATGTCATCACTAATACACAGTGGATAATATTCCAGTTAATTGTTAAATTAGATGTCATCACTAATACACCGGGGATAATATTCCAGTTAATTGTTAAATTAGATGCCATCACTAATGCACAGGTGATAATATTCCAGTTAATTGTTAAATTAGATGCCATCACTAATACACAGGTGAATATATTCCAGTTAATTGTTAAATTAAATGTCATCACTAATACAGAGGTGATAATATTCCAGTTAATTGTTAAATTAGATATCATCACTAATACACAGGTGATAATATTCCAGTTAATTGTTAAATTAGATGTCATCACGAATACACAGGGGATAATATTCCAGTTAATCGTTAAATTAGATGTCATCACTAATGCACAGGTGATAATATTCCAGTTAATTGTTAAATTAGATGCCATCACTAATACACAGGAGATAATATTCCAGTTAATTGTTAAATTAAATGTCATCACTAATACACAGGTGATAATATTCCAGTTAATTGTTAAATTAGATGTCATCACAAATGCACAGGTGATAATATTCCAGTTAATTGTTAAATTAGATGTCATCACTAATACACTGGTGATAATATTCCAGTTAATTGTTAAATTAGATATCATCACTAATACACAGGTGATAATATTCCAGTTAATTGTTAAATTAGATATCATCACTAATACACAGGTGATAATATTCCAGTTAATTGTTCAATTAGATATCATCACTAATACACAGGTGATAATATTCCAGTTAATTGTTAAATTAGATATCATCACTAATACACAGGTGATAATATTCCAGTTAATTATTAAATTAGATATCATCACTAATACACCGGTGATAATATTCCAGTTAATTGTTAAATTAGATATCATCACTAATACACAGGTGATAATATTCCAGTTAATTGTTCAATTAGATATCATCACTAATACACAGGTGATAATATTCCAGTTAATTGTTAAATTAGATATCATCACTAATACACAGGTGATAATATTCCAGTTAATTGTTAAATTAGATGTCATCAATAATAAACAGGTGATAATATTCCAGTTAATTGTTAAATTAGTTATCATCACTAATACACAGGTGATAATATTCCAGTTAATTGTTAAATTAGATATCATCACTAATACACAGATGATAATATTCCAGTTAATTATTAAATTAGATGTCATCACTAATACACAGGTGATAATATTCCAGTTAATTGTTAAATTAGATATCATCACAAATACACAGGTGATAATATTCCAGTTAATTGTTAAATTAGATGTCATCACTAATACACAGGTGATAATATTCCAGTTAATTGTTAAATTAGATATCATCACTAATACACAGGTGATAATATTCCAGTTAATTGAATTAGATGTCATCACTAATACACAGGTGATAATATTCCAGTTAATTGTTAAATTAGATGTCATCACTAATACACAGGTGATAATATTCCAGTTAATTGTTAAATTAGATATCATCAATAAGACACAGGTGATAATATTCCAGTTAATTGTTAAATTAGATGTCAGCACTAATACACAGGGGATAATATTCCAGTTAATTGAATTAGATGTCATCACTAATACACAGGTGATAATATTCCAGTTAATTGTTAAATTAGATATCATCACGAATACACAGGTGATAATATTCCAGTTAATTGTTAAATTAGATTTCATCACTAATACACTGGTGATAATATTCCAGTTAATTGTTAAATTAGATATCATCACTAATACACAGGTGATAATATTCCAGTTAATTGTTAAATTAGATGTCATCACTAATACACAGGTGATAATATTCCAGTTAATTGTTAAATTAGATATCATCACTAAGACACAGGTGATAATATTCCAGTTAATTGTTAAATTAGATGTCATCACCAATACATAGGTGATAATATTCCAGTTAATTGTTAAATTAGATGTCATCACTAATACACAGGTGATAATATTCCAGTTAATTGTTAAATTAGATATCATCACGAATACACAGGTGATAATATTCCAGTTAATTGTTAAATTAGATTTCATCAATAATACACTGGTGATAATATTCCAGTTAATTGTTAAATTAGATATCATCACTAATACACAGGTGATAATATTCCAGTTAATTGTTAAATTAGATGTCATCACTAATACACAGGTTATAATATTCCAGTTAATTGTTAAATTAGATATCATCAATAAGACACAGGTGATAATATTCCAGTTAATTGTTAAATTAGATGTCATCACTAATACACAGGGGATAATATTCCAGTTAATTGAATTAGATGTCATCACTAATACACAGGTGATAATATTCCAGTTAATTGTTAAATTAGATGTCATCACTAATACACAGGTGATAATATTCCAGTTAATTGTTAAATTAGATATCATCACTAAGACACAGGTGATAATATTCCAGTTAATTGTTAAATTAGATATCATCACTAATACACAGGTGATAATATTCCTGTTAATTGTTAAATTAGATGTCATCACTAATACACGGGTGATAATATTCCAGTTAATTGTTAAATTAGATGTCATCACTAATACACAGGGGATAATATTCCAGTTAATTGTTAAATTAGATGTCATCACGAATGCACAGGTGATAATATTCCAGTTAAGTGTAAAATTAGATGTCATCACTAATACACAGGGGATAATATTCCAGTTAATTGTTAAATTAGATGTCATCACTAATACACAGGTGATAACATTCCAGTTAATTGTTAAACTAGATGTCATCACGAATACGCAGCGGATAATATTCCAGTTAATTGTTAAATTAGATGTCATCACTAATACACAGGGGATAATATTCCAGTTATTTCTTAAATTAGATGTCATCACTAATACACAGGTGATAATATTCCAGTTAATTGTTAAATTAGATGTCATCACTAATACACAGGTGATAATATTCCAGTTAATTGTTAAATTAGATGTCATCACGAATACACAGGTGATAATATTCCAGTTAATTGTTAATTTTGATGTCATCAGTAATACACAGGGGATAATATTCCATTTAATTGTTAAATTAGATGTCATCACTAATACACAGGGGATAATATTCCAGTTATTTCTTAAATTAGATGTCATCACTAATACACAGGTGAAAATATTCCAGTTAATTGTTAAATTAGATGTCATCACTAATGCACAGGTGATAATATTCCAGTTAATTGTTAAATTAGATGCCATCACTAATACACAGGTGATAATATTCCAGTTAATTGTTAAATTAAATGTCATCACTAATACAGAGGTGATAATATTCCAGTTAATTGTTAAATTAGATATCACTAATACGCAGCGGATAATATTCCAGTTAATTGTTAAATTAGATGTCATCACTAATACACAGGGGATAATATTCCAGTTATTTCTTAAATTAGATGTCATCACTAATACACAGGTGATAATATTCCAGTTAATTGTTAAATTAGATGTCATCACTAATACACAGGTGATAATATTCCAGTTAATTGTTAAATTAGATGTCATCACGAATACACAGGTGATAATATTCCAGTTAATTGTTAATTTTGATGTCATCAGTAATACACAGGGGATAATATTCCATTTAATTGTTAAATTAGATGTCATCACTAATACACAGGGGATAATATTCCAGTTATTTCTTAAATTAGATGTCATCACTAATACACAGGTGAAAATATTCCAGTTAATTGTTAAATTAGATGTCATCACTAATGCACAGGTGATAATATTCCAGTTAATTGTTAAATTAGATGCCATCACTAATACACAGGTGATAATATTCCAGTTAATTGTTAAATTAAATGTCATCACTAATACAGAGGTGATAATATTCCAGTTAATTGTTAAATTAGATATCACTAATACACAGGTGATAATATTCCAGTTAATTGTTAAATTAGATGTCATCACTAATACACAGGGGATAATATTCCAGTTAATTGTTAATTTAGATGTCATTTCTAATACTCAGGGGATAATATTCCAGTTAATCGTTAAATTAGATGTCATCACTAATACACAGGGGATAATATTCCAGTTAATTGTTAAATTAGATGTCATCACTAATACACAGGTGATAACATTCCAGTTAATTGTTAAACTAGATGTCATCACGAATACGCAGCGGATAATATTCCAGTTAATTGTTAAATTAGATATCATCAGTAATACACAGGTGATAATATTCCAGTTAATTGCTAAATTAGATGTCATCACTAATACACAGGGGATAATATTCCAGTTAATTGAATTAGATGTCATCACTAATACACAGGTGATAATATTCCAGTTAATTGTTAAATTAGATGTCATCACTACTACGCAGGTGATAATATTCCAGTTAATTGTTAAATTAGATATCATCACTAATACACAGGTGATAATATTCCAGTTAATTGTTAAATTAGATATCATCACTAATACACAGGTGATAATATTCCAGTTAATTATTAAATTAGATGTCATCACTAATACACAGGTGATAATATTCCAGTTAATTGTTAAATTAGATGTCATCACTAATACACAGGTGATAATATTCCAGTTAATTGTTAAATTAGATGTCATCACTAATACACAGGTGATAATATTCCAGTTAATTGTTAAATTAGATGTCATCACGAATGCACAGGTGATAATATTCCAGTTAAGTGTAAAATTAGATGTCATCACTAATACACAGGGGATAATATTCCAGTTAATTGTTAAATTAGATGTCATCACTAATACACAGGTGATAACATTCCAGTTAATTGTTAAACTAGATGTCATCACGAATACGCAGCGGATAATATTCCAGTTAATTGTTAAATTAGATGTCATCACTAATACACAGGGGATAATATTCCAGTTATTTCTTAAATTAGATGTCATCACTAATACACAGGTGATAATATTCCAGTTAATTGTTAAATTAGATGTCATCACTAATACACAGGTGATAATATTCCAGTTAATTGTTAAATTAGATGTCATCACGAATACACAGGTGATAATATTCCAGTTAATTGTTAATTTTGATGTCATCAGTAATACACAGGGGATAATATTCCATTTAATTGTTAAATTAGATGTCATCACTAATACACAGGGGATAATATTCCAGTTATTTCTTAAATTAGATGTCATCACTAATACACAGGTGAAAATATTCCAGTTAATTGTTAAATTAGATGTCATCACTAATGCACAGGTGATAATATTCCAGTTAATTGTTAAATTAGATGCCATCACTAATACACAGGTGATAATATTCCAGTTAATTGTTAAATTAAATGTCATCACTAATACAGAGGTGATAATATTCCAGTTAATTGTTAAATTAGATATCACTAATACACAGGTGATAATATTCCAGTTAATTGTTAAATTAGATGTCATCACTAATACACAGGGGATAATATTCCAGTTAATTGTTAATTTAGATGTCATTTCTAATACTCAGGGGATAATATTCCAGTTAATCGTTAAATTAGATGTCATCACTAATACACAGGGGATAATATTCCAGTTAATTGTTAAATTAGATGTCATCACTAATACACAGGTGATAACATTCCAGTTAATTGTTAAACTAGATGTCATCACGAATACGCAGCGGATAATATTCCAGTTAATTGTTAAATTAGATATCATCAGTAATACACAGGTGATAATATTCCAGTTAATTGCTAAATTAGATGTCATCACTAATACACAGGGGATAATATTCCAGTTAATTGAATTAGATGTCATCACTAATACACAGGTGATAATATTCCAGTTAATTGTTAAATTAGATGTCATCACTAATACACAGGTGATAATATTCCAGTTAATTGTTAAATTAGATATCATCACTAATACACAGGTGATAATATTCCAGTTAATTGTTAAATTAGATATCATCACTAATACACAGGTGATAATATTCCAGTTAATTATTAAATTAGATGTCATCACTAATACACAGGTGATAATATTCCAGTTAATTGTTAAATTAGATGTCATCACTAATACACAGGTGATAATATTCCAGTTAATTGTTAAATTAGATGTCATCACTAATACACAGGTGATAATATTCCAGTTAATTGTTAAATTAGATGTCATCACGAATGCACAGGTGATAATATTCCAGTTAAGTGTAAAATTAGATGTCATCACTAATACACAGGGGATAATATTCCAGTTAATTGTTAAATTAGATGTCATCACTAATACACAGGTGATAACATTCCAGTTAATTGTTAAACTAGATGTCATCACGAATACGCAGCGGATAATATTCCAGTTAATTGTTAAATTAGATGTCATCACTAATACACAGGGGATAATATTCCAGTTATTTCTTAAATTAGATGTCATCACTAATACACAGGTGATAATATTCCAGTTAATTGTTAAATTAGATGTCATCACTAATACACAGGTGATAATATTCCAGTTAATTGTTAAATTAGATGTCATCACGAATACACAGGTGATAATATTCCAGTTAATTGTTAATTTTGATGTCATCAGTAATACACAGGGGATAATATTCCATTTAATTGTTAAATTAGATGTCATCACTAATACACAGGGGATAATATTCCAGTTATTTCTTAAATTAGATGTCATCACTAATACACAGGTGAAAATATTCCAGTTAATTGTTAAATTAGATGTCATCACTAATGCACAGGTGATAATATTCCAGTTAATTGTTAAATTAGATGCCATCACTAATACACAGGTGATAATATTCCAGTTAATTGTTAAATTAAATGTCATCACTAATACAGAGGTGATAATATTCCAGTTAATTGTTAAATTAGATATCACTAATACACAGGTGATAATATTCCAGTTAATTGTTAAATTAGATGTCATCACTAATACACAGGGGATAATATTCCAGTTAATTGTTAATTTAGATGTCATTTCTAATACTCAGGGGATAATATTCCAGTTAATCGTTAAATTAGATGTCATCACTAATACACAGGGGATAATATTCCAGTTAATTGTTAAATTAGATGTCATCACTAATACACAGGTGATAACATTCCAGTTAATTGTTAAACTAGATGTCATCACGAATACGCAGCGGATAATATTCCAGTTAATTGTTAAATTAGATATCATCAGTAATACACAGGTGATAATATTCCAGTTAATTGCTAAATTAGATGTCATCACTAATACACAGGGGATAATATTCCAGTTAATTGAATTAGATGTCATCACTAATACACAGGTGATAATATTCCAGTTAATTGTTAAATTAGATGTCATCACTAATACACAGGTGATAATATTCCAGTTAATTGTTAAATTAGATATCATCACTAATACACAGGTGATAATATTCCAGTTAATTGTTAAATTAGATATCATCACTAATACACAGGTGATAATATTCCAGTTAATTATTAAATTAGATGTCATCACTAATACACAGGTGATAATATTCCAGTTAATTGTTAAATTAGATGTCATCACTAATACACAGGTGATAATATTCCAGTTAATTGTTAAATTAGATGTCATCACTAATACACAGGTGATAATATTCGTGTTAATTGTTCAATTAGATATCATCACTAATACACCGGTGATAATATTCCAGTTAATTGTTAAATTAGATATCATCACTAATACACAGGTGATAATATTCCAGTTAATTGTTCAATTAGATATCATCACTAATACACAGGTGATAATATTCCAGTTAATTGTTAAATTAGATATCATCACTAATACACAGGTGATAATATTCCAGTTAATTGTTAAATTAGATGTCATCAATAATAAACAGGTGATAATATTCCAGTTAATTGTTAAATTAGATATCATCACTAATACACAGGTGATAATATTCCAGTTAATTGTTAAATTAGATATCATCACTAATACACAGGTGATAATATTCCAGTTAATTATTAAATTAGATGTCATCACTAATACACAGGTGATAATATTCCAGTTAATTGTTAAATTAGATATCATCACAAATACACAGGTGATAATATTCCAGTTAATTGTTAAATTAGATGTCATCACCAATACAAAGGTGATAATATTCCAGTTAATTGTTAAGTTAGATATCATCACTTATACACAGGTGATAATATTCCAGTTAATTGTTAAATTAGATATCATCACGAATACACAGGTGATAATATTCCAGTTAATTGTTAAATTAGATTTCATCACTAATACACTGGTGATAATATTCCAGTTAATTGTTAAATTAGATATCATCACTAATACACAGGTGATAATATTCCAGTTAATTGTTAAATTAGATGTCATCACTAATACACAGGTTATAATATTCCAGTTAATTGTTAAATTAGATATCATCAATAAGACACAGGTGATAATATTCCAGTTAATTGTTAAATTAGATGTCATCACTAATACACAGGGGATAATATTCCAGTTAATTGAATTAGATGTCATCACTAATACACAGGTGATAATATTCCAGTTAATTGTTAAATTAGATGTCATCACTAATACACAGGTGATAATATTCCAGTTAATTGTTAAATTAGATATCATCACTAAGACACAGGTGATAATATTCCAGTTAATTGTTAAATTAGATATCATCACTAATACACAGGTGATAATATTCCTGTTAATTGTTAAATTAGATGTCATCACTAATACACAGGTGATAATATTCCAGTTAATTGTTAAATTAGATGTCATCACTAATACACATGTGATAATATTCCAGTTAATTGTTAAATTAGATGTCATCACTAATACACAGGTGATAATATTCCAGTTAATTGTTAAATTAGATGTCATCACTAATACACAGGTGATAATATTCGTGTTAATTGTTAAATTAGATGTCATCACTAATACACAGGTTATAATATTCCAGTTAATTGTTAAACTAGATGTCATCACTAATACACAGGGGATAATATTCCAGTTAATTGTTAAATTAGATGTCATCACGAATGCACAGGTGATAATATTCCAGTTAAGTGTAAAATTAGATGTCATCACTAATACACAGGGGATAATATTCCAGTTAATTGTTAAATTAGATTTCATCACTAATACACTGGTGATAATATTCCAGTTAATTGTTAAATTAGATATCATCAGTAATACACAGGTGATAATATTCCAGTTAATTGCTAAATTAGATGTCATCACTAATACACAGGGGATAATATTCCAGTTAATTGAATTAGATGTCATCACTAATACACAGGTGATAATATTCCAGTTAATTGTTAAATTAGATGTCATCACTAATACACAGGTGATAATATTCCAGTTAATTGTTAAATTAGATGTCATCACGAATACACAGGTGATAATATTCCAGTTAATTGTTAATTTTGATGTCATCACTAATACACAGGGGATAATATTCCATTTAATTGTTAAATTAGATATCATCACTAATACACAGGTGATAATATTCCAGTTATTTCTTAAATTAGATGTCATCACTAATACACAGGTGATAATATTCCAGTTAATTGTTAAATTAGATGTCATCACTAATACACCGGGGATAATATTCCAGTTAATTGTTAAATTAGATGTCATCACTAATGCACAGGTGATAATATTCCAGTTAATTGTTAAATTAGATGCCATCACTAATACACAGGTGATAATATTCCAGTTAATTGTTAAATTAAATGTCATCACTAATACACAGGTGATAATATTCCAGTTAATTGTTAAATTAGATATCACTAATACACAGGTGATAATATTCCAGTTAATTGTTAAATTAGATGTCATCACTAATACACAGGGGATAATATTCCAGTTAATTGTTAATTTAGATGTCATTTCTAATACTCAGGGGATAATATTCCAGTTAATCGTTAAATTAGATGTCATCACTAATGCACAGTTGATAATATTCCAGTTAATTGTTAAATTAGATGCCATCACTAATACACAGGTGATAATATTCCAGTTAATTGTTAAATTAAATGTCATCACTAATACACAGGTGATAATATTCCAGTTAATTGTTAAATTAGATGTCATCACAAATGCACAGGTGATAATTTTCCAGTTAATTGTTAAATTAGATGTCATCACTAATACACTGGTGATAATATTCCAGTTAATTGTTAAATTAGATATCAGCACTAATACTCAGGTGATAATATTCCAGTTAATTGTTAAATTAGATATCATCACTAATACACAGGTGATAATATTCCAGTTAATTGTTCAATTAGATATCATCACTAATACACAGGTGATAATATTCCAGTTAATTGTTAAATTAGATATCATCACTAATACACAGGTGATAATATTCCAGTTAATTGTTAAATTAGATATCATCACTAATACACAGGTGATAATATTCCAGTTAATTGTTCAATTAGATATCATCACTAATACACAGGTGATAATATTCCAGTTAATTGTTAAATTAGATATCATCACTAATACACAGGTGATAATATTCCAGTTAATTGTTAAATTAGATGTCATCAATAATAAACAGGTGAAAATATTCCAGTTAATTGTTAAATTAGATATCATCACTAATACACAGGTGATAATATTAACGTTAATTGTTAAATTAGATATCATCACTAATACACAGGTGATAATATTCCAGTTAATTATTAAATTAGATGTCATCACTAATACACAGGTGATAATATTCCAGTTAATTGTTAAATTAGATATCATCACAAATACACAGGTGATAATATTCCAGTTAATTGTTAAATTAGATGTCATCACTAATACACAGCTGATAATATTCCAGTTAATTGTTAAGTTAGATATCATCACTAATACACAGGTGATAATATTCCAGTTAATTGTTAAATTAGATATCATCACGAATACACAGGTGATAATATTCCAGTTAATTGTTAAATTAGATTTCATCACTAATACACTGGTGATAATATTCCAGTTAATTGTTAAATTAGATATCATCACTAATACACAGGTGATAATATTCCAGTTAATTGAATTAGATGTCATCACTAATACACAGGTGATAATATTCCAGTTAATTGTTAAATTAGATGTCATCACTAATACACAGGTGATAATATTCCAGTTAATTATTAAATTAGATGTCATCACTAATACACAGGTGATAATATTCCAGTTAATTGTTAAATTAGATATCATCACAAATACACAGGTGATAATATTCCAGTTAATTGTTAAATTAGATGTCATCACCAATACAAAGGTGATAATATTCCAGTTAATTGTTAAGTTAGATATCATCACTTATACACAGGTGATAATATTCCAGTTAATTGTTAAATTAGATATCATCACGAATACACAGGTGATAATATTCCAGTTAATTGTTAAATTAGATTTCATCACTAATACACTGGTGATAATATTCCAGTTAATTGTTAAATTAGATATCATCACTAATACACAGGTGATAATATTCCTGTTAATTGTTAAATTAGATGTCATCACTAATACACAGGTTATAATATTCCAGTTAATTGTTAAATTAGATATCATCAATAAGACACAGGTGATAATATTCCAGTTAATTGTTAAATTAGATGTCATCACTAATACACAGGGGATAATATTCCAGTTAATTGAATTAGATGTCATCACTAATACACAGGTGATAATATTCCAGTTAATTGTTAAATTAGATGTCATCACTAATACACAGGTGATAATATTCCAGTTAATTGTTAAATTAGATATCATCACTAAGACACAGGTGATAATATTCCAGTTAATTGTTAAATTAGATATCATCACTAATACACAGGTGATAATATTCCTGTTAATTGTTAAATTAGATGTCATCACTAATACACAGGTGATAATATTCCAGTTAATTGTTAAATTAGATGTCATCACTAATACACATGTGATAATATTCCAGTTAATTGTTAAATTAGATGTCATCACTAATACACAGGTGATAATATTCCAGTTAATTGTTAAATTAGATGTCATCACTAATACACAGGTGATAATATTCGTGTTAATTGTTAAATTAGATGTCATCACTAATACACAGGTTATAATATTCCAGTTAATTGTTAAACTAGATGTCATCACTAATACACAGGGGATAATATTCCAGTTAATTGTTAAATTAGATGTCATCACGAATGCACAGGTGATAATATTCCAGTTAAGTGTAAAATTAGATGTCATCACTAATACACAGGGGATAATATTCCAGTTAATTGTTAAATTAGATTTCATCACTAATACACTGGTGATAATATTCCAGTTAATTGTTAAATTAGATATCATCAGTAATACACAGGTGATAATATTCCAGTTAATTGCTAAATTAGATGTCATCACTAATACACAGGGGATAATATTCCAGTTAATTGAATTAGATGTCATCACTAATACACAGGTGATAATATTCCAGTTAATTGTTAAATTAGATGTCATCACTAATACACAGGTGATAATATTCCAGTTAATTGTTAAATTAGATGTCATCACGAATACACAGGTGATAATATTCCAGTTAATTGTTAATTTTGATGTCATCACTAATACACAGGGGATAATATTCCATTTAATTGTTAAATTAGATATCATCACTAATACACAGGTGATAATATTCCAGTTATTTCTTAAATTAGATGTCATCACTAATACACAGGTGATAATATTCCAGTTAATTGTTAAATTAGATGTCATCACTAATACACCGGGGATAATATTCCAGTTAATTGTTAAATTAGATGTCATCACTAATGCACAGGTGATAATATTCCAGTTAATTGTTAAATTAGATGCCATCACTAATACACAGGTGATAATATTCCAGTTAATTGTTAAATTAAATGTCATCACTAATACACAGGTGATAATATTCCAGTTAATTGTTAAATTAGATATCACTAATACACAGGTGATAATATTCCAGTTAATTGTTAAATTAGATGTCATCACTAATACACAGGGGATAATATTCCAGTTAATTGTTAATTTAGATGTCATTTCTAATACTCAGGGGATAATATTCCAGTTAATCGTTAAATTAGATGTCATCACTAATGCACAGTTGATAATATTCCAGTTAATTGTTAAATTAGATGCCATCACTAATACACAGGTGATAATATTCCAGTTAATTGTTAAATTAAATGTCATCACTAATACACAGGTGATAATATTCCAGTTAATTGTTAAATTAGATGTCATCACAAATGCACAGGTGATAATTTTCCAGTTAATTGTTAAATTAGATGTCATCACTAATACACTGGTGATAATATTCCAGTTAATTGTTAAATTAGATATCAGCACTAATACTCAGGTGATAATATTCCAGTTAATTGTTAAATTAGATATCATCACTAATACACAGGTGATAATATTCCAGTTAATTGTTCAATTAGATATCATCACTAATACACAGGTGATAATATTCCAGTTAATTGTTAAATTAGATATCATCACTAATACACAGGTGATAATATTCCAGTTAATTGTTAAATTAGATATCATCACTAATACACAGGTGATAATATTCCAGTTAATTGTTCAATTAGATATCATCACTAATACACAGGTGATAATATTCCAGTTAATTGTTAAATTAGATATCATCACTAATACACAGGTGATAATATTCCAGTTAATTGTTAAATTAGATGTCATCAATAATAAACAGGTGATAATATTCCAGTTAATTGTTAAATTAGATATCATCACTAATACACAGGTGATAATATTAACGTTAATTGTTAAATTAGATATCATCACTAATACACAGGTGATAATATTCCAGTTAATTATTAAATTAGATGTCATCACTAATACACAGGTGATAATATTCCAGTTAATTGTTAAATTAGATATCATCACAAATACACAGGTGATAATATTCCAGTTAATTGTTAAATTAGATGTCATCACTAATACACAGCTGATAATATTCCAGTTAATTGTTAAGTTAGATATCATCACTAATACACAGGTGATAATATTCCAGTTAATTGTTAAATTAGATATCATCACGAATACACAGGTGATAATATTCCAGTTAATTGTTAAATTAGATTTCATCACTAATACACTGGTGATAATATTCCAGTTAATTGTTAAATTAGATATCATCACTAATACACAGGTGATAATATTCCAGTTAATTGAATTAGATGTCATCACTAATACACAGGTGATAATATTCCAGTTAATTGTTAAATTAGATGTCATCACTAATACACAGGTGATAATATTCCAGTTAATTGTTAAATTAGATATCATCAATAATAAACAGGTGATAATATTCCAGTTAATTGTTAAATTAGATATCATCACTAATACACAGGTGATAATATTAACGTTAATTGTTAAATTAGATATCATCACTAATACACAGGTGATAATATTCCAGTTAATTATTAAATTAGATGTCATCACTAATACACAGGTGATAATATTCCAGTTAATTGTTAAATTAGATATCATCACAAATACACAGGTGATAATATTCCAGTTAATTGTTAAATTAGATGTCATCACTAATACACAGCTGATAATATTCCAGTTAATTGTTAAGTTAGATATCATCACTAATACACAGGTGATAATATTCCAGTTAATTGTTAAATTAGATATCATCACGAATACACAGGTGATAATATTCCAGTTAATTGTTAAATTAGATTTCATCAATAATACACTGGTGATAATATTCCAGTTAATTGTTAAATTAGATATCATCACTAATACACAGGTGATAATATTCCAGTTAATTGAATTAGATGTCATCACTAATACACAGGTGATAATATTCCAGTTAATTGTTAAATTAGATGTCATCACTAATACACAGGTGATAATATTCCAGTTAATTGTTAAATTAGATATCATCAATAAGACACAGGTGATAATATTCCAGTTAATTGTTAAATTAGATGTCATCACTAATACACAGGGGATAATATTCCAGTTAATTGAATTAGATGTCATCACTAATACACAGGTGATAATATTCCAGTTAATTGTTAAATTAGATGTCATCACTAATACACAGGTGATAATATCCAGTTAATTGTTAAATTAGATATCATCACTAAGACACAGGTGATAATATTCCAGTTAATTGTTAAATTAGATATCATCACTAATACACAGGTGATAATATTCCTGTTAATTGTTAAATTAGATGTCATCACTAATACACAGGTGATAATATTCCAGTTAATTGTTAAATTAGATGTCATCACTAATACACAGGTGATAATATTCCAGTTAATTGTTAAATTAGATGTCATCACTAATACACAGGTGATAATATTCCAGTTAATTGTTAAATTAGATGTCATCACTAATACACAGGTGATAATATTCCAGTTAATTGTTAAATTAGATGTCATCACTAATACACAGGTGATAATATTCGTGTTAATTGTTAAATTAGATGTCATCACTAATACACAGGTTATAATATTCCAGTTAATTGTTAAACTAGATGTCATCACTAATACACAGGGGATAATATTCCAGTTAATTGTTAAATTAGATGTCATCACGAATGCACAGGTGATAATATTCCAGTTAAGTGTAAAATTAGATGTCATCACTAATACACAGTGGATAATATTCCAGTTAATTCTTAAATTAGATGTCATCACTAATACACAGGTGATAACATTCCAGTTAATTGTTAAACTAGATATCATCACTAATACGCAGCGGATAATATTCCAGTTAATTGTTAAATTAGATATCATCAGTAATACACAGGTGATAATATTCCAGTTAATTGCTAAATTAGATGTCATCACTAATACACAGGGGATAATATTCCAATTAATTGAATTAGATGTCATCACTAATACACAGGTGATAATATTCCAGTTAATTATTAAATTAGATGTCATCACTAATACACAGGTGATAATATTCCAGTTAATTGTTAAATTAGATATCATCACTAAGACACAGGTGATAATATTCCAGTTAATTGTTAAATTAGATATCATCACTAATACACAGGTGATAATATTCCTGTTAATTGTTAAATTAGATGTCATCACTAATACACAGGTGATAATATTCCAGTTAATTGTTAAATTAGATGTCATCACTAATACACATGTGATAATATTCCAGTTAATTGTTAAATTAGATGTCATCACTAATACACAGGTGATAATATTCCATTTAATTGTTAAATTAGATGTCATCACTCATACACAGGTGATAATATTCCAGTTAATTGTTAAATTAGATGTCATCACTAATACACAGGTGATAATATTCGTGTTAATTGTTAAATTAGATGTCATCACTAATACACAGGTTATAATATTCCAGTTAATTGTTAAACTAGATGTCATCACTAATACACAGGGGATAATATTCCAGTTAATTGTTAAATTAGATGTCATCACGAATGCACAGGTGATAATATTCCAGTTAATTGTTAAATTTGATGTCATCACTAATACACAGGTGATAATATTCCAGTTAATTGTTAATTTTGATGTCATCACGAACACACAGGGGATAATATTCCAGTTATTTCTGAAATTAGATGTCATCACTCATCCACAGGGGATAATATTCCAGTTAATTGTTAAATTAGATATCATTACTAATACACAGGTGATAATATTCCAGTTAATTGTTAAATTAGATATCATCACTAATACACAGGTGATAATATTCCAGTTAATTGTTAAATTAGATGTCATCACTAATACACAGGGGATAATATTCCAGTTAATTGTTAAATTAGATGTCATCACTAATACACAGGGGATAATATTCCAGTTATTTCTTAAATTAGATGTCATCACTAATACACAGGTGATAATATTCCAGTTAATTGTTAAATTAGATGTCATCACTAATACACCGGGGATAATATTCCAGTTAATTGTTAAATTAGATGACATCACTAATACACCGGGGATAATATTCCAGTTAATTGTTAAATTAGATGTCATCACTAATACACAGGTGATAATATTCCAGTTAATTGTTAAATTAGATATCATCACTAATACACAGGTGATAATATTCCAGTTAATTGTTAAATTAGATGCCATCACTAATACACAGGTGATAATATTCCAGTTAATTGTTAAATTAGATGCCATCACTAATACACAGGTGATAATATTCCAGTTAATTGTTAAATTAGATATCATCACTAATACACAGGTGATAATATTCCAGTTAATTGTTAAATTAGATGTCATCACTAATGCACAGGTGATAATATTCCAGTTAATTGTTAAATTAGATGTCATCACTAATACACAGGTAATAATATTCCAGTTAATTGTTAAATTAGATGTCATCACTAATACACAGGTGATAATATTCCAGTTAATTGTTAAATTAGATATCATCACTAATACACAGGTGATAATATTCCAGTTAATTGTTAAATTAGATGTCATCACTAATACACAGGTGATAATATTCCAGTTAATTGTTAAATTAGATGTCATCACTAATACACAGGGGATAATATTCCAGTTAATTGTTAAATTAGATGTCATCACGAATGAACAGGTGATAATATTCCAGTTAATTGTTAAATTAGATGTCATCACTAATACACAGGGGATAATATTCCAGTTAATTGTTAAATTAGATGTCATCACTAATACACAGGTGATAATATTCCAGTTAATTGTTAAATTAGATATCATCACTAATACACAGGTGATAATATTCCAGTTAATTGTTAAATTAGATGTCATCACTAATACACAGGTGATAATATTCCAGTTAATTGTTAAATTAGATGTCATCACTAATGAACAGGTGATAATATTCCAGTTAATTGTTAAATTAGATGTCATCACTAATACACAGGGGATAATATTCCAGTTAATTGTTAAATTAGATGTCATCACTAATACACAGGTGATAATATTCCAGTTAATTGTTAAATTAGATATCATCACTAATACACAGGTGATAATATTCCAGTTAATTGTTAAATTAGATGTCATCACTAATACACAGGTGATAATATTCCAGTTAATTGTTAAATTAGATGTCATCACTAATACACAGGTGATAATATTCCAGTTAATTGTTAAATTAGATGTCATCAATAATAAACAGGTGATAATATTCCAGTTAATTGTTAAATTAGATATCATCACTAATACACAGGTGATAATATTCCAGTTAATTGTTAAATTAGATATCATCACTAATACACAGATGATAATATTCCAGTTAATTATTAAATTAGATGTCATCACTAATACACAGGTGATAATATTCCAGTTAATTGTTAAATTAGATATCATCACAAATACACAGGTGATAATATTCCAGTTAATTGTTAAATTAGATGTCATCACTAATACACAGGTGATAATATTCCAGTTAATTGTTAAGTTAGATATCATCACTAATACACAGGTGATAATATTCCAGTTATTTGTTAAATTAGATATCATCACGAATACACAGGTGATAATATTCCAGTTAATTGTTAAATTAGATGTCATCACTAATGCACAGGTGATAATATTCCAGTTAATTGTTAAATTAGATGTCATCACTAATACACAGGTAATAATATTCCAGTTAATTGTTAAATTAGATGTCATCACTAATACACAGGTGATAATATTCCAGTTAATTGTTAAATTAGATATCATCACTAATACACAGGTGATAATATTCCAGTTAATTGTTAAATTAGATGTCATCACTAATACACAGGTGATAATATTCCAGTTAATTGTTAAATTAGATGTCATCACTAATACACAGGGGATAATATTCCAGTTAATTGTTAAATTAGATGTCATCACGAATGAACAGGTGATAATATTCCAGTTAATTGTTAAATTAGATGTCATCACTAATACACAGGGGATAATATTCCAGTTAATTGTTAAATTAGATGTCATCACTAATACACAGGTGATAATATTCCAGTTAATTGTTAAATTAGATATCATCACTAATACACAGGTGATAATATTCCAGTTAATTGTTAAATTAGATGTCATCACTAATACACAGGTGATAATATTCCAGTTAATTGTTAAATTAGATGTCATCACTAATGAACAGGTGATAATATTCCAGTTAATTGTTAAATTAGATGTCATCACTAATACACAGGGGATAATATTCCAGTTAATTGTTAAATTAGATGTCATCACTAATACACAGGTGATAATATTCCAGTTAATTGTTAAATTAGATATCATCACTAATACACAGGTGATAATATTCCAGTTAATTGTTAAATTAGATGTCATCACTAATACACAGGTGATAATATTCCAGTTAATTGTTAAATTAGATGTCATCACTAATACACAGGTGATAATATTCCAGTTAATTGTTAAATTAGATGCCATCAATAATAAACGGGTGATAATATTCCAGTTAATTGTTAAATTAGATGCCATCAATAATACACACGTGTTAACATTCCGGTTAATTGTTAAATTAGATGTCATCACTAATACACAGGTGATAATATTCCAATTAATTGTTAAGTTTGATGTCATCACGAAAACACAGGGGATAATATTCCAGTTATTTGTTTAATTAGATGTCATCACTAATACACAGGGGATAATATTCCAGTTAATTGTTAAATTAGATATCATCACTAATACACAGGGGATAATATTCCAGTTAATTGTTAAATTAGATGCCATCACTAATACACAGGGGATAATATTCCAGTTAATTGTTAAATTAGATGTCATCACTAATACACAGGGGATAATATTCCAGTTAATTGTTAAATTAGATGTCTTCACTAATACACAGGTGATAATATTCCAGTTAATTGTTAAATTAGATGTCATCAATAATACACAGGGGATAATATTCCAGTTAATTGTTAAATTAGATGTCATCACTAATACACAGTGGATAATATTCCAGTTAATTGTTAAATTAGATGTCATCACTAATACACAGGTGATAATATTCCATTTAATTGTTAAATTAGATATCATCACTAATACACAGGGGATAATATTCCAGTTAATTGTTAAATTAGATGTCATCACTAATACACAGGTGATAATATTCCAGTTAATTGTTAAATTAGATGTCATCACTAATACACAGGTGATAATATTCCAGTTAATTGTTAAATTAGATGTCATCACTAATACACAGGTGATAATATTCCAGTTAATTGTTAAATTAGATGTCATCACTAATACTCAGTGTATAATCTATTTAGTTGTTAAATTAGACATGATAACTATTACAGAGTCTAAAATATCCCACTTAATTTTTACGTTACATGTCATCCCAAATCCACAGGGACAATATTTCGATTAATTGTTACGAGCTATCATCCTGAAAACTAAGTTTACACATTCCAGATAATGGTTAGGTTAGATTGCATCTTTCATGCTTAGGGTAGAATATTGTGTTTAATTGTTATATTGACATCATCCCTAATACAATGAAATTTGTGCCCTGATCCAACTGGATCTCAGCAGGCAGCTCATGTGGGTAAAGAATTGGTTTAGCCCCTCCACCACTACCTTGGCAGAGATAGTTCTTCCATGGAATGTCCTCTCCACATCCATAATGGTGAGAAGATACTGCTTGATTCCTTTTGTTTTCGGCAGGGGTCCCACACAATCCTCCAGCATTTTGTTGAAGGGTTCCCCAAAAGCTGGTTTGGGAGTTAGGGGTGCACTTTTTATAGCAAGTTGGGGCTTCCCCACAACCTGGCACATGTGAACAGTTTTACAGATCTCCACCACATCTTTGTAGAGTTGTGGCCAGTCAAACTGCTGTCTTATGCAGGCTTGGGTTTTTCTGATGCCGACATGTCCAGCCATTGGAATTCCTGGGTTATTTTCAGTATTTACTTATGGTACCTGGGCAGAACAACTATCTGGTGAGCCACTGTCCACTCTTCATCCGCAGTTCTCCAAGGAGGTCTCCATTTCCTCATCGTCACTTCATTCTTTAAATAGTCACACTCTGGAACTCCCTCTGCATCAGTTTAACTTTAGACAGTCTTTGCTAACTTTTTTAACATTGGGTCTGCTTGCTCAGCCTCGACCAAGGAAGATCTGTTTAACACATCCTTTTTGTCCTCTGAATTCCCAAAGAAGCTTTCAGATAACTAGATAGGTGGGACATCAGTCTGCAGTGTCAGTTCATCCTCCTCTGATGGAGCTTGTTTGACCATGGACCAGCACAACACAAAGGCAAGAAAAATGTCAGGGGCCTTCTCCTGTAACTGCTCTGTCTATCTCATCTATTTCAGTCTCTTGAAAACCACTGGGAAAGCTAGCACCTTCACCCTGACCAGATCATTACCCAGGAACAGGACCACCCTGTCCACTGGTAAATTAGGGACAATACCCAGGGTTACCTGTCCTGAAACAAAGCTGCACTCCAGATATATTCGATATGGAGTCCTGGGCATTTACCTTCCCCAATACTGTTGACTAATACTTGAGCGTTCGATGCCCTCTCTGGGGGACAGTTCATGCATTTTCCCAGCAGGAGGGAATGGGTGGCCCCTTTATCCCAAGTATGGCTTTGGGCTTCCTTGCTGCATTCGAGGGGTATTTGGTCACTTTTCCTTGGGATACAAAATCCTGCTATCTCGCAGGGATTTTCATAAATTTTCCAGCACTCTCTGTGTTGGGCATACTGGGTCTTACTGCCACAGTTAAAGTCACAGCCTGGTCTTCTGTGTTTCCCATCAGGGCCCCATTTCCTGAACTGGTCTGGTGTATCCTGATTAATCCGACAGATTTTCACTGTAACGTCCAGCAGTCAGCTCGGAGGTGATTGTTACAGTGGAAACACACAGGCTTTTGGGCGTCACTCCTGTTCTCAGCATTGTCTGCTCTGCCCTAAGGAGGACCCCTTGTGTTTCCACCTCTCCCTTCTTGCTCATGGCTGTTTTACTTTATTCATTCATGAGATGTGGGCGACGCTGGCTAGGCCAGCATTTATTACCCATCTGTAATTGCCCTGGAGAAGGAGTTGGTGATCTGTCTTCTTGAACCGCTGCAGTCCATGTCGGGTAGGTACACCCACAGTGCTGTCAGGAAGGGAGTTCCAGGATTTTGACCCAGCGACAGTAAAGGAACAGCGATATAGTTCGAAGTCAGGATGGTATGTGACTTGGAGGGGAACTTGCAGATGGTACTGTTCCTATGAATTTGCTGCCCTGTCCTTCTAGGTGGTGGAGATCGCGGGTTGGAAGGTGCTGTCTAAGGAGCCTTGGTGCGTTGCTGCAGTGAATCTTGTAGATGGTACATACTGCTGCCTCTGTGCATTGATGGTGGAGGAAGTAAATGTTTGTAGATGGGGTGTGACAATCTGGAGCGTTGCTTTGTCCTGGATGGTGTCGAGCTTCTTGAATGTTGTTGGAGCTGCACACATCCAGGCAAGTGGAGAGTATTCCATCACACTCCTGACTTGTGCCTTGTAGATGGTGGACAGGCTTTGGAGAGTCAGGAGGTGAGTTACTCGCTGCAGAACTCCAAGCCTCTGACCTGTTCTTGTCACCACTGTATTTATATGGTTACTCCACAAGCAAATGGACCGCTGGGTGTAGCACTACCTAGAACTGTACTGCAGGGAGAATGTTGTCACTGAGACTGCCTTCAATGCAGCCCAGTCTCTGCCAGTCATGGTTGAGCTGGACGTACAGCCAACAAAATCGGAATCAGTGATGCCATTGATTCTCTAGCCAGCGGAAAAGCCCCTGGGAAGGACGGAATTACCCCTGAAATCATCAAGACTGCCAAGACTGCTATACTTTCAGCACTCTACGAACTGCTTTGCCTCTGCTGAGATGAGGTAGCAGTCCCACAGGACGTGCGTGATGCCAATATCATCACCCTCTAAAAGAACAAATGTGACCACGGTGACAGCAGCAACTACCGTGGAATCTCCTTGCTGAGCATAGTGGGGAACGTCTTCGCTCGTGTCGCCTTAAACAGGCTCCAGATGCTGACTGAGCGTGTCTATCCTGAGGCACAGTGTGGCTTTCCAGCAAAGAGATCCAACATTAACATGCTATTCTCCCTTCGCCAGCTACAGCAGGAATGCCGTGAACAACAGATGCCCCTCTACGGTGTTTTCATTGATCTCACCAAAGCCTTTGACCTCGTCAGCAGACGTGGTCTCTTCAGACTATTAGAAAAGATTGGATGCCCACCAAAGCTACTAAGTATCATCACCTCATTCCATGACAATATGAAAGGTAAAATTCAGCATAGCGGGGCCTCATTAGAACCCTTTACTATCCTGAATGGCGTGAAACAAGGCTGTGTTCTCGCACCTACACTGTTTGGGATTTTCTTCTCCCTGCTGCTCTCACATGCGTTCAAGTCTTCAGAAGAAGGAATTTTCCTCCACACAAGATAAGGGGGCAGGTTGTTAAACCTTGCCCGTCTTAGAGCGAAGTCCAAAGTCCGAAAAGTCCTCATCAGGGAACTCCTCTTTCCTGAAGACGCTGCATTAACATCTTATACTGAAGAGTGTCTGCAGAGACTCATCGACAGGTTTGCAGCTGTCTGCAATGAATTTGGCCCAATTATCAGCCTCAAGAAAACGAATATAATGGGACAGGACGTCAGAAATGCTCCATCCATCAATATCGGCGACCATACTCTGGAAGTGGTTCAAGAGTTCACCTAACTAGGCTCAACTATCACCAGTAACCTGTCTCTCGATGCAGAATTAAACAAGCGCATGGGAAAGGCATCCACTGCTATGTCCAGACTGGCCAAGAGAGTGTGGGAAAATGGTGCACTGACACGGAACACAAAAGTCCAAGTGTATCAGGCCTGTGTCGTCAGTACCTTGCTCTATGGCAGCGAGACCTGGACAATGTATGTCTGTCAAGAGCGACGTCTCAATTCATTCCATCTTCACTGCCTCCGGAGAATCCTTGGCATCAGGTGGCAGGACCGTATCTCCACCACAGAAGTCCTCGAGGCGGCCAACATCCCCAGCATATACTAAGCCAGCGGCGCCTGAGATGGCTTGGCCCTGTGACCCACATGGAAGATGGCAGGATTCCCAAGGACACATTGTGCAGCAAACTCGTCACTGGTACCAGACCCACCGGCCGTTCATGTCTCCACTTTAAAGACGTCTGCAAACGCGACATGACGTCCTGTGACATTGATCACAGGTCGTGGGAGTCAGTTGCCAGCGATCGCCAGAGCTGGTGGGCAGCCATAAAGGCGCGGCTAAAGTGTGGTGAGTCGAAGAGACTTAGCAGTTGGCAGGAAAAAAGACAGAAGTGCAAGGAGAGGGCCAACTATGTAACAGCACCGACAACCAATTTTATCTGCTGCACCTGTGGAAGAGTTTGTCACTCTAGAATTGGCCTTTATAGCCATTCCAGGCGTTGTTTCACAAACCACTGACCACCTCCAGGCACTTATCCATTGTCTCAGAGACAAGGAGGCCAAAGAAGGAGTTCAGTTGCTGGTCCGTGGTAACCCCAGGATGTTGATAGTGGGGGATTCAGTGATGGTAATGCAAATGTATGTCAAGGGGAGATGGTTAGATTCTCTCTTGTTGGAGATGATCATTGCCCAGCACTTGTGTGGCGCGAATGTTACTTGCCACTTAGCAGCTCAAGCCTGGATATTGTCCTAGTGTTGCTTGTTTTCTACACGGACTGCTTCAGTATTTGAGGAGTCACCAATGGTGCTGAACATTGTGCAATAATCAGCGAACATCCCCACTTCTGACCTTATGATTGAAGGAAGGTCATTGATGAAGCAGCTGAAGACGGTTGGGCCAAGGACACTACCCTGAGGAACTCCTGCAGTGATGTCCTGGAGCTCAGATGATTGACCTCCAACTCTAATCCTGTTATATTTTTCAGGTTCACGTGCAAAATGGTTGGCACATGGTTTAGGATTTCGGCTTTCCTAGCTTTTGGATGGATAGTAATCCCTTACTGCGCAGTTCTGTACAGAAATGTAGTTAGGCCACACTTACAATATTGCGTGCAATTCTGGTCGCCACACTACCAGAAGGACGTGGAGGCTTTGGAGAGGGTACAGATGAGGTTTACCAGGATGTTGCCTGGTCTGGAGGGCATTAGCTATGAAGAGAGGTTGGATAAACTCGGATTGTTTTCACTGGAACGACGGAGGTGGAGGGGCGACATGATAGATGTTTTCAAAGTTATGAGTGGCATGGACAGAGTGGATAGTCAGAAGCTTTTTCCCAGGGTGGAAGAGTCAGTTACTAGGGGACATAGGTTTAAGGTGAGTGGGGCAGAGTTTAGAGGGGATGTGCGAGGCAAGTTCTTTACACAGAGGGTGGTGAGTGTCTGGAACTTGCTGCCGGGGGAGGTGGTGGAAGCAGGTACGATAGCGACGTTTAAGAGGCATCTTGACAAATACATGAATGGGATGGGAATAGAGGGATATGGTCCCTGGAAGTGCAGAAGGTTTTAGTTTAGGCAGGCATCAAGATCGGCGCAGGGTTGGAGGGCCGAATCGCCTGTTCCTGTGCTATACTGTATTTTGTACAATCCTCAACTCTTCAACGAATAGGGCATTTAACCTGCCCCAAGTTACTTCACTCTGGGTTAGGAAGGTACTGCCTCAAATGTGGACATTTTAATACTCCAGCAGTGAAAAACCCATTAAAACTTTATTGAAGTTTTTGAAGTTTTGCTAGGGAACCATTTGGTTCCCCATTCCCAATTTCCCAACTGTCTTTGGTTTTTGATCCCAGATGCGAGCCCCAAATTTATGTTACACTTCAGGTGAGGAGGGGTCGAAAGGCTCCCGTCTTGTTGCTCTCCTTGTTCGATGCCACAGGCTTTATTCCTTTTTAAATAGTGCATGTGTTTACCAATTCAGTGAGTGTTTAATACTTCAAGTGCTAGGATCATAAAAGAATCAATCAGGCAGGTTTTCTTTAGTTTAAACAAGAAAGAGGTTATTTTATTGTACTGAAAATCAAATACCGATTGAAGTAAAATAGTAAACTCTGCTTCAACTTTCATACACACACACACACACACACACACACACACACACACACACACACACACACACACACACACACACACACACACACACACACGAATCACACGGACACACAAATAGGTTACAGAGTGATGGAGAATAGTTTGGGTTGGATTAGAGTCCAGAAGAAATAAAACTAATGTACAGTTTGTGGGGTCTTGTAATTCATTTTTCCTCTGACTGAATTCATGGTTCCAAAGTCTCTGCCTGGTAGAAGTGGACATGCAGCTGGTCCGCCTGGTTCAGGGGTTTCTTGGAGACAGTAATGCTCAGTGGCTTTCTTCCTCGGTCTCTGTAGCAATGGTGGACTTGGATGTTCTGCAGTCACAGACAGATTACAACATTTACAATGTTACCTGGGGAGAGAAAGAGAGCGTAAGACAGCCCAACCAGGGTCTTGCATGGGTTAGCTTGCAAAGCTTGTCTGCTGTGTGTAACAAAAAGTTACAAGTTTACATAGACTGGGGTAGGGGGGAGGGAGGCTGTCACATGGTCTATCAGTACCTTTCTTCCTTTAATGAGTTTCAAAGTCTAAGAATCCCAAGTCTCTCTCAAATTATATTGTAAATGTTTCTCCTGCAGGTACGTCTCCGCGAGTAAATGCTGCAAGATGGCTTTGAATGTCTTGCTAATGAGGGTGATCCCAGATAATCTACTCAATTGTTCAAAACATTGTCGTGGGTGGGAGCTTTGAAGACATACATCTCCACTTCGATGTCCTGGAATGTGAGGTATTTCAATGCAAATTGTGGTGGCCATCTTGACTACCAGCTTTTTAAATGTTAAATGCAGGATTCCAGCTTTCCAATTTCAAAGTTTAATGTTGGTTTCCAACCAGTGAATTAAAAATTCTCATTCAGCATAGCATGTTTTCTTGGCAGGAGGTATTAGAAAGGCGTGCTGCACTTCAAGATGTTAATACAAAAAGAATCCTGGTTGCTGTGGGAAATAAGAGTGGAAATTGTGAAGGAACGAACCATAGTTTTCCTTACACACAGGGATGGTGCCAAAGGACTGGAGAATTGTAAATGTTACACCATTGTCCTAGAAAGAGTGTAAGGACAAGCCCAGCAAATAGAGGACAGCCAGTTAAACCACGGTGCTGGGAAAGCTTTTAAAACAATAATCCAAAACAAAATTAACTGACTGGGACAAATGTGGATGAATTTAGCCTCACCAAAGCCTTGTTTCAATGCAGCAAGACACCCTTTCTCCTGTATTTCAATCCTCTCGCTATGAAGGCCAACATACCCGGGGACTGCTGGGTAGGGGAAAACTATTTATTTGGGCAGTTTTAAAATCTTTGTCTTTTGCGAGGAGCAGCCTTGATAGAACGGGGTGCGGAGCGGACTTTCAGCTGAGCGGTCAATTTCAGTAAGTTACAAGTTAATCCCTTTTTTGTTTCGGAGGACCGGGGACTGCTGGGTAGGGGAAAACTATTTATTTGGGCAGTTTTAAAATCTTTGTCTTTTGCGAGGAGCAGCCTTGATAGAACGGGGTGCGGAGCGGACTTTCAGCTGAGCGGTCAATTTCAGTGAGTTACAAGTTAATCCCTTTTTTGTTTCGGAGGACAGGGGACTGCTGGGTAGGGGAAAACTATTTATTTGGGCAGTTTTAAAATCTTTGTCTTTTGCGAGGAGCAGCCTTGATAGAACGGGGTGCGGAGCGGACTTTCAGCTGAGCGGTCAATTTCAGTAAGTTACAAGTTAATCCCTTTTTTGTTTCGGAGGACCGGGGACTGCTGGGTAGGGGAAAACTATTTATTTGGGCAGTTTTAAAATCTTTGTCTTTTGCGAGGAGCAGCCTTGATAGCACGGGGTGCGGAGCGGACTTTCAGCTGAGCGGTCAATTTCAGTAAGTTACAAGTTAATCCCTTTTTTGTTTCGGAGGACCGGGGACTGCTGGGTAGGGGAAAACTATTTATTTGGGCAGTTTTAAAATCTTTGTCTTTTGCGAGGAGCAGCCTTGATAGAACGGGGTGCGGAGCGGACTTTCAGCTGAGCGGTCAATTTCAGTAAGTTACAAGTTAATCCCTTTTTTGTTTCGGAGGACCGGGGACTGCTGGGTAGGGGAAAACTATTTATTTGGGCAGTTTTAAAATCTTTGTCTTTTGCGAGGAGCAGCCTTGATAGCACGGGGTGCGGAGCGGACTTTCAGCTGAGCGGTCAATTTCAGTAAGTTACAAGTTAATCCCTTTTTTGTTTCGGAGGACCGGGGACTGCTGGGTAGGGGAAAACTATTTATTTGGGCAGTTTTAAAATCTTTGTCTTTTGCAAGGAGCAGCCTTGATAGAACGGGGTGCGGAGCGGACTTTCAGCTGAGCGGTCAATTTCAGTAAGTTACAAGTTAATCCCTTTTTTGTTTCGGAGGACCGGGGACTGCTGGGTAGGGGAAAACTATTTATTTGGGCAGTTTTAAAATCTTTGTCTTTTGCGAGGAGCAGCCTTGATAGAACGGGGTGCGGAGCGGACTTTCAGCTGAGCGGTCAATTTCAGTAAGTTACAAGTTAATCCCTTTTTTGTTTCGGAGGACCGGGGACTGCTGGGTAGGGGAAAACTATTTATTTGGGCAGTGGCAGTACCCGAGACACTACACGTGTAGTGTCTCCCACCCACCCTCCTCCTCTAACCAAAAAAAAAAGGACTCTAGGGTGTTGATAAGGTAAGCTTTTTATTTAAAACTTCAATCCGTCGGATTGCTAAGCGAACAAGTTTTGACTTTTTTTTTTTCGTTTGGTTTTTCAGTAGATTTATTGGGAATCTAGAATAGTGGGAATGGAGGTAAAGGCAGTTGTATGTTCCTCCTGCAGAATGTGGGAGGTAGGGGTCGCCAAGAGTGTCCCTGCTGACTGCATCTGCGGGAAGTGCACCCAACTCCAGCTCCTCGCAGACCGTGTTAGGGAACTGGAGCTGGAGCTGGATGAACTTCGGATCATTCGGGAGGCGGAGGGGATTATTGACAGGAGTTATAGGGAGGCAGTCACACCTCAGGTAAAAGAAGTAGGTAGATGGGTTACCGTCAGGGGAAGGAAAGGGAACCAGCAGGCAGTGCAGGGATCCCCTGTGGCCGTTTCCCTCAAAAACAGGTATACCGTTTTGGATACTGTTGGGGGGGACGACTTACCAGGGGTAAGCAATGGGGTGCAGGTCTCTGGCACAGAGTCTGTCCCTGTTGCTCAGAAGGGAAAAGGGAAGAGGAGCAGAGCATTAGTCATTGGGGACTCCATAGTTAGGGGAACAGATAGGAGGTTCTGTGGGAACGAGAGAGACTCACGGTTGGTGTGTTGCCTCCCAGGTGCCAGGGTACGTGATGTCTCCGATCGTGTTTTTGGGATCCTTAATGGGGAGGGGGAGCACCCCCAAGTCGTGGTCCACATAGGCACCAACGACATAGGTAGGAAGAGAGATGGGGATTTAAGGCAGAAATTCAGGGAGCTAGGTTGGAAGCTTAGAGCGAGAACAACCAGAGTTGTTATCTCTGGGTTGTTGCCTGTGCCACGTGCTAGCGAAGAGAGGAATAGGGAGAGAGAGGAGTTGAACACGTGGCTGCAGGGATGGTGTAGGAGGGAGGGTTTTGGTTTCCTGGATAATTGGGGCTCTTTCTGGGGTAGGTGGGACCTCTACAAACAGGATGGTCTTCACCTGAACCAGAGGGGTACCAATATCCTGGGGGGGAGATTTGTTAGTGCTCTTCGGGGGGGTTTAAACTAAATCAGCAGGGGAATGGGAACCTAAATTGCAGTGCCAGTGTACAGGCTGTTGAGAGTAGTGAGGTAGGGGATAAGGTTACAGGGACGCAAGAGGGCACTGGCAAGCAAGAACTTGGTTTAAAGTGTGTCTACTTCAACGCCAGGAGCATCCGGAATAAGGTGGGTGAGCTTGCAGCATGGGTTGGTAGCTGGGATCCTGATGTTGTGGCCATTTCGGAGACATGGGTAGAGCAGGGGCAGGAATGGATGTTGCAGGTTCCGGGATTTATATGTTTCAGAAAGAACAGAGAAGAGGGTAAAAGAGGGGGGGGGGGGGGGGGTGTGGCATTGTTAATCAAGGAAAGTATTACAGCGGCAGAAAGGACGTTTGAGGACTCGTCTACTGAGGTAGTATGGGCCGAGGTTAGAAACAGGAGAGGAGAGGTCACCCTGTTGGGAGTTTTCTATAGACCTCCGAATAGTTCCAGAGACGTAGAGGAAAGGATAGCGAAGATGATTCTCGACAGGAGCGAGAGTAACAGGGTAGTGGTTATGGGGGACTTTAACTTTCCAAATATTGACTGGAAATACTATAGTTCGAGTACTTTAGATGGGTCTGTTTTTGTCCAGTGTGTGCAGGAGGGTTTTCTGACACAGTATGTGGACAGGCCAACCAGGGGCGATGCCACATTGGATTTGGTACTGGGTAATGAACCCGGCCAGGTGTTCGATTTAGATGTAGGTGAGCACTTTGGCGATAGTGATCACAATTCGGTTAGGTTTACCTTAGCGATGGGCAGGGACAGGTATATACCGCAGGGCAAGAATTATAGCTGGGGGAAAGGAAATTATGACGCGATTAGGCAAGATTTAGGATGTGTAGGATGGGGAAGGAAACTGCAGGGGATGGGCACAAACGAAATGTGGAGCTTATTCAAGGAGCAGCTAATGCGTGTCCTTGATAAGTATGTACCTGTCAGGCAGGGAGGAAGTTGTCGAGCAAGGGAGCCGTGGTTTACTCAAGAAGTTGAAGCGCTTGTCAAGAGGAAGAGGGCGGCTTATGTTAGGATGAGACGTGAAGGCTCAGTTAGGGCGCTTGAGAGTTACAAGCTAGCCAGGAAGGATCTAAAGGGAGGGCTAAGAAGAGCAAGGAGAGGCCACGAGAAGTCATTGGCGGATAGGATCAAAGAAAACCCTAAGGCTTTCTATAGGTATATCAGGAATAAACGAATGATAAGAGTTAGAACAGGGCCAATCAAGGATAGTAGTGGGAAGTTGTGTGCGGAATCAGAGGAGATAGGGGAAGCGTTAAATGAATATTTTTCGTCAGTATTTACAGTAGAGAAAGAAAATGTTGCCGAGGAGATTACTGAGATACAGCCTACTAGGCTAGATGGGATTGAGATTCACAAGGAGGAGGTGTTAGCAATTTTGGAAAGAGTGAAAATAGATAAGTCCCCTGGGCCAGATGGGATTTATCCTAGGATTCTCTGGGAAGCCAGGGAGGAGATTGCAGAGCCGTTGTTGTTGATCTTCAAGTCGTCATTGTCGACAGGAGTAGTGCCGGAGGACTGGAGGATAGCAAATGTTGTCCCCTTGTTCAAGAAGGGGAGTAGAGACAGCCCTGGTAATTATAGACCTGTGAGCCTTACTTCGGTTGTGGGTAAAATGTTGGAAAAGGTTATAAGAGACAGGATTTATAATCATCTTGAAAAGAATAAGTTCATTTGCGATAGTCAGCACGGTTTTGTGAAAGGTAGGTCGTGCCTCACAAACCTTATTGAGTTTTTCGAGAAGGTGACCAAACAGGTGGATGAGGGTAAAGCCGTGGATGTGGTGTATATGGATTTCAGTAAGGCGTTTGATAAGGATCCCCACGGTAGGCTATTGCAGAAAATACGCAAGTATGGGGTTGAAGGTGATTTAGAGCTTTGGATCAGAAATTGGCTAGCTGAAAGAAGACAGAGGGTGGTGGTTGATGGCAAATGTTCATCCTGGAGTTTAGTTACTAGTGGTGTACCGCAAGGTTCTGTTTTGGGGCCACTGCTGTTTGTCATTTTTATAAACGACCTGGATGAGGGTGCAGAAGGGTGGGTTAGTAAATTTGCGGATGACACGAAGGTCGGTGGATTTGTGGATAGTGTCGAAGGGTGTTGTAGGGTACAGAGGGACATAGATAGGCTGCAGAGCTGGGCTGAGAGATGGCAAATGGAGTTTAATGCGGAGAAGTGTGAGGTGATTCACTTTGGAAGGAGTAACAGCAATGCAGAGTACTGGGCTAATGGGAAGATTCTTGGTAGTGTACATGAGCAGAGAGATCTTGGTATCCAGGTACATAAATCCCTGAAAGTTGCTACCCAGGTTAATAGGGCTGTTAAGAAGGCATATGGTGTGTTAGCCTTTATTAGTAGGGGGATCGAGATTCAGAGCCACGGGGTCATGATGCAGCTGTACAAAACTCTGGTGAGGCCGCACCTGGAGTATTGCGTGCAGTTCTGGTCACCGCATTATAGGAAGGATGTCGAGGCTTTGGAGAGGGTGCAGAGGAGATTTACTAGGATGTTGCCTGGTATGGAAGGAAGATCTTACGAGGAAAGGCTGAGGGACTTGGGGTTGTTTTCGTTAGAGAGAAGGAGGAGGAGAGGTGACTTAATAGAGACATACAAGATAATCAGAGGGTTAGATAGGGTGGATAGTGAGAGTCTTTTTCCTCGGATGAGGATGGCAAACACGAGGGGACATAGCTTTAAGTTGAGGGGTGAAAGATATAGGACAGATGTCAGAGGTAGTTTCTTTACGCAGAGAGTAGTAGGGGCGTGGAACGCCCTGCCTGCAACAGTAGTAGACTCGCCAACTTTAAGGGCATTTAAGTGGTCATTGGATAGACATATGGATGTAAATGGAATAGTGTAGGTCAGATGATCGGCGCAACATCGAGGGCCGAAGGGCCTGTACTGCGCTGTAATATTCTAATTCTAATTCTAATTCGAATACCATTTTCCTCCTTAACTGCCTGCTGAACCTGCATGTTTACTTTCAGCAACTGGTGCACAAGGACACCCAGGTCTCACTGCACCTCCCCCTCTCCAAAGTTATCGTCGTTCAGACAATCTGCCTTTCTGTTTTTGACACCAAAGTGGATAACTTCACATTTATCCACATGATACTGCATCTACCATGTATTTCCCACTCACTCAACCTGTCCACATCACACTGGAGCTTCTCTGCATCCTCCTCACAGCTCACCCTCCCACCCAGCTTTGTGTCATCTGCAAACTTGGATATATTACAGTTGCTCTTACTGTTTGTTTCCTGTCTGCCAACTAGTTCTCTATCCATGTCAGTACCATACCCCCAATCCCATGGGATTTAACCTTTGCACGCTAATCTCCTGTGTGGGACCTTATTGAAAGCCTTATTAAAATCCAAATACAACACATCCACTCGTTCCCTCTTATCTATTCTATTAGTTACATCCTCAAAAATTCCAGTAGATTTGCCAAGCATGATTTCCCTTTCCTAAATCCATGCTGACTGTGTCCGATCCTGTCACTGTTTCCCAAGTGCTCTGTTATTACATATTTTATAATGGACTCTAGCATTTTCCCCACTACTGATGTCAGGATAACCCCTCTATAATTCACTGTTGTCTCTTTACCTCTTTTTTTAAAATAGTGAGGTTACATTGTCTACCCTCCAATCCATTGTAACTGTTCCAGGATAGAATTTTGAAGACTGACCAGCAATGCATCTACTATTTCTGGAGTCACTTGCTTAAGTACTTTGGAATGTAGATTATCAGGCCCTGGGGATTTATCAGCCTTCAATCCCATCAATTTACCCAACACCATTTCCCTATTAATACTGATTTGTGTCCTCATTTGAGAAGAAAGAACCAAAGTATGTATTTAATTGTTCTGCCATTTCTTTGTTCCCTATTACTTCCAAACAGCATTTGATGAAGTGTCACTTAACAGGCTTGTCGATAAAGATAAAGCCCATGGAATAAAAGGGACAAAGTTGTCTGCATGACAGGAAGCAGAGAGAGGGGGTGAAAGGTTGTTGTTAGAACTGGAGGAAGTTTCCCCCAGGGGTCGTTACTAGGTCTGTAACTTTTCATGATCTATTTTAGCCACTTGGACTTGAGTGTAGATTAGAGATACAGCACTGAAACAGGCCCTTCGGCCCACCGAGTCTGTGCCGACCATCAACCACCCATTTATACTAATCCTACACTAATCCCATATTCCGACCACATCCCCACCTGTCCCTATATTTCCCTACCACCTACCTATACTAGGGGCAATTGCTAATGGCCAATATACCTATCAACCTGCAAGTCTTTGGCATGTGGGAGGAAACCAGAGCACACGGAGGAAACCCACGCAGACACAGGGAGAACTTTCAAACTCCACACAGGCAATACCTAGAATTGAACCCGGGTTGCTGGAGCTGTGAGGCTGCGGTGCCAACCACTGCGCCACTGTGCCGCCCTGTAAATAGCACAATTGTAAATTTTACACTTGCCACAAAACCTGGAAGTGTATTGCACAATGAGGATGATATTGACAGACATCAAGTGGATATAGACAGACTGATGGAATGGACGTACACATGGTAGATAAACATTAACAGAAACGCAAAATGATACATTTTTCATAGGATGGACAGGAGAGGCAATGGAAAATAAAGGGTGTAATTTTAATGGGGGTGCAGCAGAAGTTTGGATGCATGTGAATAATTCTATGGCAGGGCATGCAGATAAGATTGTTAAAAATGACATGCTGTGTGACTGTTACAAAGACAAACTATCCCTCCTTGTCTTTCACAGACGTACTGCAGCCTGTTACAATGTTGGTGTCTTCCTCCCACACCTCTCCACAGTCGTCCAGCCAGAAGGAACTACTATTACCTTCTTATTATTTCATGGTAAGTGGGCGCCGCTGCCTGGGCCAGCATTCAATGCCCATCGCTAATTGCTCTTGAGAAGGTGGTGGTGAGCTGCCTTCTTGATCCAACTGGTGCAGGTACACCCACAGTGCTGTTAGGAAGGGATTTCCAGGATTTTGACCCAGTGAGAGTGAAGGAACAGCGATATAGTTCCAAGTCCGGATGATGTGTGACTTGGAGGGGAACTTGCAGTGGTGATGTTCCCATGCATCACTGCCCTTGTCCTTCTTTGTGGTAGAGGTCGCGGGTTTGGAAGGTACTGTTTAAGGAGCCTTGGTGCGTTGCTGCAGTGCATCTTGTAGATGGTACACACTGCTGCCCCTGTGTGCTGGTGCTGGAGGGAGTCAATGACACGCCAACTACAATCAATCAATCAAGCAGGGCTGCTTTGTCCTGGATGGTGTTGAGTTCCTGGAATGCTGTTGGAGCTTCACCCATCCAGGCAAGTGGGGAGTATTCCATCGCACTCCTGATTTGTGCCTTATAGATGGTGGAAAGGCTTTGGGGAGTCAGGAAATGAGTTACTCGCCTCAGGATTCCTAGCCTCTGACCTGTTGTAGCTGCAATTCAGCTTCTGTTCAATAATAACCCCTAGAATGTTGATAGTAGAGGATTCAGTGATGATAACGCCATTGACTGTCAAGGGGAGATGGTTAGATTCTCTCTTATTGGAAATGTTCGTGTCCTGGCACTTTTGCAGCATGAATGCGACTTGCCACATATCAGTTTTGGGTGCATCTTGGTTTGCAAGTACGTAGTTCCTTGGAAGTGGCAACACAGGTAGACAGCGTGGTGAAGAAGCCATTTGGCTTGCCTTCATCGGTCGAGGCATTGAGTACAAGAGTTGGGACGTTATGTTACAGTTATACATAACGTTGGTTGGGCCGCATTTGGAGTACTGTGTGCAGTTCTGGTCGCTGCACTACAGTAAAGATGTGATGAAGCTAGAGAGGGTTCAGAAATGATTCACAAGGATGTTGCCTTGTTTGGAGGGCTTGAGTTATAGATAGAGATTGGATAGGCTGGGTCTGTTTTCCCTGGAGCGAAGGAGGCTGAGAGGGGACATGTTAGAGGTATATAAAATTCTGAGAGGCATAGATAAAGTAGTTGGCCAGAGTCTGCTTCCATGGTGGGGGCGACTAAATCTAGACGGCATAGAATTAAGGTGAGAGGGACGAGGTTTAAAGGGGATCAAAGGGGTAAATTTTTCACACAAAGAATAGTGGGTATCTGGAATGAGCTGCCTGAGGAGGTGGTGGAGGCAGGAACAGTAGCGACAGTTAAGAGGCATCTGGACAGGTACTTGAATGAGCAAGGCATAGTAAGATATGGAATTAATGCAGGCCGGTGGAATTAGTATAGATAGGCATCATGGGGTGACTAAATCTGAGGGGGGAGCTGATAGAAGTATACAAAATTATGAGGTGCATAGATAGGAAGAAACTTTTTTTTTCCCCCTTGGCGCAAGTGTCAATAGCCAGGGGGTAGAGATTTACAGGAAGGGGCAGGAGATTTAGAGGGGAATTGAGTAAAACAAATTCACCCAGAGGGTGGTTGGAATCTGGACCACACTGCCTGAAGGGATGGTAGAGGCAGGAACCCTCATAACATTTAAAAAGTATTTGGAGAAGCACATGAAACACCAGAGCATACAAGGCTATGGGCCAAGTGCCAGAAAATGTGATTAGAATGGATAGGTGCTTGATGGCCAGCATGGATATGATGGGCCGAAGGGTCTGTCTATAGTCTGTATAACTCTATGGCTGTACAAAATGAGTGGAGTTGAAGGAGAAGTTGATCAATGTGTGAACAATTTCAGCCTGGCGGAGGAGGGTGGTAGTGGATGGGGACTGGATGGGCCTCTGTTCAAGGAAGAAGCAGAGAACCCTAAGACCGTCCTGGTGGGGGATGGAAGGTGCAGATACATTGGACGTCCATCATGAAGAGGAACTGGAAATTGTCAAAATGATGTAGTGCGTCCGAAGAGTCGCGGATGTAGGTGGAAAGAAACTGGACGAGGGGAGAAAAAATCGACTCAAGATAGGAAGTAATAAGTTCAAGTGGGGCAGGAACAGGCTGAAACAATGAGTCTGCTGGGATTGTCCTGTTTGTGGATTTTAGGAAGGAGGTAGAAGTGGGTTGCCCGTGGTTGTGGGACTGTGAGGTTGGAAGCTGTAGCGGGAAGATCTCCAGAGGAGATGAGGTCAGTTACAGTCCTGTGGACAGCAGCTTGATGTTCGCTGGTGGGTTCATGGTCGAGAGGGAAGTAGGAAGAAGTGTCTGAGAGTTGATGCTGAGCCTCTGCAAGGTAGCAGTCGGTACGCCGGACAACAACAGCACCATCCTTGTCTGCAGGTTTGATCACAATGTCGGGATTAGACTTGAGAGAACGGAGTGCAGCAAGTTCAGAGGGGGACAGACTAGAGTGAGTGAGGGGAGCAGAGAAATTGTGATGGCCGATGTTTCACCGACATTTCTCAATGAAACGATCAAAAGTGGTTAAGAGGCCAGAGGGAGGGGTCCAGGTGGAGGGAATATACTTGAGCTGGGTGAGTGGGTCCACTAGTCGGGGTGGGTGTAGGACTCCTGGTCAAGGAAGTGAGGCAGGAGGTGATATGATGGAAAAGAGATCAACAGCATGCCGAGCGTGAATTTAATTAAGGTGGGAGTGTAAGGGGATATAACTGAGTCCTTTGCTAGGTACAGATCATTCGGTGACAGAGGGGGGGAGGTGCACCTGTTTAAGAATAAGGGATCACCCATTTAAGACAGCGATGAGGAGACATTGTTTCATCTCAAAGGGTCGAGAGTCTTTGGAATTCTCTTCCTCAAACGGCAGTGGAAGCAGAGAATTTGAAATTTTTTAATGCAGAACTGGATAGATTTTTGATCAGCAAGGGAGTGAAAGGTTACCGGGGGTAGATGGAAATGTGAAATAATCAGTTCAGCCAGGAACTTATTGAATGGTGGAGCAGGCTCGAAGGGCCGAGTGGCCTACTCCTGCTCCTACTTCGTGTGTTCATATATAAATATATGTTGTTGTTGTTATTGATGGCTTTGGAACAGCTCTGTATACTCACCCCAGCCTGAAAAACAATCTATTTTCTGTGCCTTAGCCAATTGGATGTTCACACAACCACTTTGATCATTGGGTTCAGTTTTCCGAAGAAGTCGATTAAATCGCACTTGATCAAACGCCTTTTGAAAGTTTATATACATAACACCAGCTGTACAACCCTCATCAATCCCCTATATTACTCCATCAAATAAATCCTTCAAGCTTGTTAGATACAATTTGCCTTTAACATGTTCATGGTAGTTGACATTTATAAACCCTTGTTTTTCAAAACAGCAGGTATCTGTATCCTGGTTGATGGTTGAAATTTCCCCACCAGGGACGTTAAACTGACTGGTCAGTAAATACAGGGCTTAGTCCATATCTCCTTTTTTTAAACAATGTCTAACATTTACAACCATCCAGTCTCCTGTCATCACTCCAATATCCAAGAAGTATTGGAAGCTCCTGGCCAGTGCCTCTGTTATTTGCACCTTTCCTTCCCTCAACAACTCTCATACATCCCATGCAGACCATGTAAATGTTCTGCTTTATTGTGGTACAAAAAGGGTTGGATTGAAAGGGGTTAACTGAACCTGTTTGTTCAGTGACTGTAATTAATGTAATCCATGGACTCTAATTGCGTCACTGGAGGGTTTCCTTCTTCTATTAATACAGGACTCCTTTTAATGTGTTCTTCCACCATGTCTGCAGGAGCATCACCCCCGCACTAACAGGGATCAGTGGCTCCAGTGAGATGGAGAGGATAGATCAGAATCTGAGAACAATAGATTGGAATGTTACAAAAATGGACAGGAGTTTATCCCATTGGTTTGATTATCTTACTGCGGATGATTATTGGATAACATTGGCGCATCGGATCCACTGGGCACTGATGCTGATTCAACACATTTATTATCCCATCCTCGCTATTGTTGGTGTCCCTGGTAAGTCTCCCTATCCAGCTATTAATTCTAGAAACCATGATTAACTGTTTTACTGTTCTTAACAACGACCACCTTCAAAATATCGTCCTCCATGTGAGCCCATTTGCTGCATAAACTCTGGTCTGTGTCTTTGTCAAATCTACTATTCCAATGCTGTCCTGGTTACTCTCCCTGTTACAAACCACCATAAACCACAGTCTGTACAAAACTCTGCTGTCTATATCCTAATTCATACTAAATCTCATTCACGCAACATCCCTGAACTCAGTGACCTACATTGTTTTTTGTAGGATAGTATACAAAAAGAAATAAATGGGGTGTGGATGAAAGGTACCACAATAATTATGGGTGACTTTAATCTACATGTAGATTGGACAAATCAGATTGGCAAAGGTAGCCTAAACAATTATCACATTGAGTGTATTCAGGACAGTTCCTTAGAGCAGCACGTTCTGCAGTCAACCAGAGAGGATAATGTTCAATGAGACAGGATTAATGAAGAACCTCCTAAAAAAGGAGTCTTTAGACGACAATTATCATAACATGATAGCATTTCAATGTTCAGATTGAAGGGAAAACTGTGGGTCTAAGACTAGTTTTTTAAAAAAAACCTAAATAAAGGTAATTATAAGGATATGAAGGCATAGGTGGCAAAAGTGAACTTGGAAACTAGGTTAAAAGGTAGTACAGTAGAGATGCAGTGGCAGATTTTTAAGGAGATACTTACTAACTCTCAGCAAAGATGTATCTCAATGAGAAAGAAAGGCTCTTGCAGAAGGTTGCATCATACGCCGCAAAATAATGAAGTTAAGGATAATATTGAATTGAAAGAAACACGACAAATCTGCAAAGATTGTTGGTGGGTGAGAAGATTGGACAGATTTTAAGAACCAGCAATCAATGATAAAAAAGAGGGAAAGGTAGAGTGTGGGAGAAAGCCAACTAGTAATCTAAAAATAGAGGATAAGAGTTTATACAAGTATTTAAATAGGGAAATAGAAACTAAAATTAGTGTTAATCCTCCAGAAAGTGAGTTTGCAGAATTAATAATGAGAAACAAGGACATGGTGGAGGTGTTGAACAGCTATTTTCTGTCTGTTTTCATTGTAGAAGACATAGCAAACCTTCCAAATATACCTAAATCAAGAGGCAAAAGGAAGTGAGGAACTTAAAACAATCACCATGACCAGAGAAAAGAGGATACTGGGAAAACTATCACACCTAAAGGCTGATAGGACCCACCATCCATGGATAAATAAAACAGCTAAAGATAGGATCAAACTTAAAGATAAAGCATTTAGCGGTGCAAATATGGGTGGCAGGGCAGAAGATTAGACAGAATATAAAAATCAGCAAAGAACAACTAAAGATTAATAAGGAAGGAAACATTAGAGTACGAGGGAAAGCTGGCTAGAAATATAAAGACAGATAGGAAGAGTCTCTATAGATATTTAAAGAAGAAAAGAGTTAACAATGTGAACATTAGTCCTACAGAAAGTGAGTCTGCGAAATTAATAATGGAAAATAAGGAGATAGCAGATGAATTGAGCAGATATTTTGCATTAATCGTCACTATTGAGGATGCAAGTAACATCCCAGTATTAGCTGTAATTCAGGAAATGGAAGGGAGGGAGGGAGAAACCCAAGAAAATTACAATCACCAGGGAAGTGATACTGAGCAAATTGTTGGAGCTGCGGAATGACAGTCCCCCGATCCTGAAGAGTGACTAGTGAGATAATTGATGCGCTGGTTTTGATTTTTCAAAAAACCCTAGATTCAGAGAAGGTTTAATTCGATTGGTAAATAACGAACTCATTTATTCAAAAAGGGAGAGAGACAGAAAGCAGGAAACTACAGGCCAGTTAGCTTAACATCTCTCTTAGGAACAATGTTAGAAGCTATTATTAAATATGTAACAGAGCATTTAGAAAAAGTCAAGGTAATCAGGCAGAATCAACATGGTTTTCTGAAAGGGGAAATCATGTTTAACCAATTTATTGGAGTTCTTTGAAGAAGTAACATGTGCTGTGGATAATGGGGAACTGGTGGATGTACTATACTTAGATTTCCAGAAGGAATTTGATAGAGTGCCACATCAAAGGTTATTGTGAAAAAGAAAATATCATGGTGTAGGGAGTAGTATATTGTCATAGATAGAAGATTGGCTAGCTAACAGGAAATAGAGAGTAGGCATAAATGGGTCATTTTCTGGTTGGTAAGATGTAATGAGTGGTGTGCCACAGGGATCAATGCTGGTGACACAACGTTTTATAATTTATATAAATAACTTGGATGAAGGGACTGAAGGTATGGTTGCTAAATTTGCTGATGAACCAAAGAGAGGTCGGAAGGTAAGTTGTGAAGAGGATATAAGGAGGCTACAAAGGGATATAGATAGGTTATGTGAGTGGGCAAAGATCTGGAAAACGGAGTATCATGTGGGAATCGTGAAATTTCCCATTTTGGCAGGAAGAATAAAAAAGAAGTGTATTATATAAATGGTGAGATTGCAGAACTCTGAGATGCACAGGGATCCGGGTGTCCTAGTGCATAAACAAAAAAGGTTAGTATGCAGGTACAGCACGTAATTAGGAAAGCTAATAGAATGTTACCATTTATTGCAAGGGGAATTGAATACAAAAGTAAGGAGGTCTTGCTACAGTTATACAGGTAATTGGTGAGACCACATCTGGAGGACCGACTATTGTACTGATCTCCTTAGTTAGGGAAGGATGTAAATGCGTTGGAAGCAGTTCAGGGAAGGTTTGCGAGACTAATACCTGGCATGGGCGAGTTGTCATATGAAGAAAGGGTGGGCAGGCCAGGGTTGTACCTGCTGGAGTTTAGAAGAGTAAGAGGTGACTTGATTGACACATAAAAGATCCTGAGGGGTCTTGACAGGGTGGATGCGGAAATGATGTTTCTTCTTGTTGGAGAATCTAGAATTCGGGGTCACTGTTTAAAAATAAGGGTCGCCCATTTAAGACAGAGATGAGGAGATTTTTTTTCTGAGGGCCGTGAATCTTTGGAACACTTGTCCTCAAAAGGCGGTGGAAGCAGAGTCTTTAAATATTTTTAAATCAGAGGTAGATAGATTGTTGATAAGCAAGGAGGTGGAAGGTTAGTGGGAGAAGCTGGGATTGTGCAGTCGAGGGTACAATCAGATCAGCCATGATCTTATTTAATGGCGTAGCAGGCTCGAGGGCCCGAGTGACCTACTCCAGCTCCTACCTTGTATATTTGTCTGTCCAGTCCAGTCCCCAGGACCAGATGGCCTGCGTCCAAGGGTCCTAAGGTAAGTATGGTAGATAAATGTGCTGACGACATCAAGATGGGACGGAAAGTACGTGGTCAAGATGAGGTAAAGTGTTTGCAAAGGGATACAAATAGGTTAAGTGAGGTCGCAAAACTTTGGCGGATGGAATATAATGTGGTAAGATGTGAACTTGTTCACTTTGGCCGGAAGAATAGAAAAGCAGTATACTATTTAAATGTAGAGAGATTGAAGAACTCGGTGGTACAGAGGGATCTGGGTGTCCGGGTACATGAATCTGAAAGAGTTAGTATACAGGGACAGCAAGTGATTCGGAAGGCAAACGGAATGTTAACGTTTATTGCAAAGGGAATCGAATATCAAAGTGGGGAAGTTTTACTGCAGCTGTGCAGGGCCTTGGTGAGACCACATCTGGAATATTGTGTACAGTTTTGGTCTCCTTATTTGATCAAAATGAAATTATTGCATAAGAAGCAGGTCAGCAAAAGTTAACTTGACTCATTCCCTGAATGAAGGGCTTATATTATGAAGACATTTTTTTAACGGTTTGGAGTTTAGAAGAATGAGATGTGTCTTTTTGAAGCTTATCAGATCCTGAGGGGACTTGATAGAGTGGATACCGGGAGGATGTTTCAATTGTGGGGGAGACTGGAACAAGGGGATAAAGTTTAAAAATAACAGATCAGTCATGCCCTTATTCGAATGGTGGAGCAGGCTCAACGGGTCTAATGGCCTCCTCCTGCTCCTCAGTTCTATCTTCCTACGCCCAACACCTCAATTTTAATATTCTCACTCTTGTAATCAAATCCCTCCATGTCCTCACCCCTCTGATTATCCCAATACCCTGTCCATTTCCAGTATTCCTGAAACTTGTTCATCTTAAAGTCTTTTTATAATTCCCTTTTTAAACTGAGTTTCTTTCCCTCTGTTTCTCTCCCTGACCACACATTTCATCTCTCCAGCTCCACTGGTGCTGTGGAAGTTTGGATCCAGAAAATGGTGTGAGCTGCACTGCCAGTCACATCCAGTACATTGCACAGGACACCCAGGCTGGCCGGGGTGATAGCGTGGGTGTAACGTGTGTGTGTCTGTAGTGTGAGGAGGGGTCTGAATATGCTGTTCATCAGCCATTCCCACAACTGTGACGTACGTCTTTGAAACTTGACCTGGACATGTCCACTGACCGCCTGTGTTAGTCACTGTCAGCTGAACATGCATTCAGCAGCACGAGGAACTCCCTCTAATTTTATTTCAAAGGACCAGGCATCCAACTTACAGGTGAAGGGCTTTTGACTTACTTCTGCTAGTATAAAGTTGGGGGAGGTGCTGTGGATGATTTTCTGGAGGTTGTGTTGTGAGCTGCTGCAGGCATTCAGGGAGGACAGAGGATTTGGTGACCCAACACTGGACCAGGTATGGGGACTGTAGTTACTGTGTCTCTGGGTCTACTGTAGTTACTGTGTCTCTGCAACAAATGGAGCAGAGGCTGCAGAGAGGGGAAGCTCTGTAAAGAGGGAGGAGGAGGGGTCTCTTCCCTACCCAGCCCGGGTTCTCCAAGCACAAAAGAGCAGTGGTCCTAATACCGAGCCCTGGGGAACACCACTGCATACTCCCATCGAGTCTGAACAACAACCTTTCACCATTTCTCTCTGTTTACTGTGCATTGGACAATGTTATATCCAAACTGTCACTGTCCCTTTAATCCACAGTGTTCAGTTTTCCTAACCTGTCTATTGAATGTGACTTCATGAAACACCTTTTGAAAGTCCATATATATAACTTCAATGACAGGCAGATTGGTGAGGACGAGGTCAAATATATTTTTCACTCTGGTTGGTTACCTCACCGCCTGCTCCAGACTCAGTCTAGCAGCCGCATCCATTAGGACTCTGCCAACTCAGTCAGTAGTGATGCTACCGAGTCACTCTTGGTGATGGATATTAAATTCCCTTACCCAGAGTACATTCAGTGTCCCTGCTACCCTTAGTACTTCCTCCAAATGGTGTTCAACATGGAGGAGTACTGACTCATCAGCTGAGGGAGGGCGGTAGTTCGATATCAGCAGGAGGTTTCCTTCCCCATGTTTGACCTGATGCCATGAGACTTCATGGGGTCCTGAATCAAGGGTCTGTCCTGTTTCTGGGGTGTAGACATACCTTGGAATGGGAATGCTTGTGTCTGGGACATTATAAGATATAATTCGGTGAGGATGAATTTGTTTTCTGCAACTTGACTAGTCTATGCGACAGTTCTGCCAATTTTTGCACAAGCCTCCAGATGTTACCAAGGAAGACTTTGCAGGGTCGACAGTGCTGAGTTTGCCTTTGTCGTTTTTGGTGCCTAGGTCGATACCAGGTGGTCCATCCAGTTTCATTGCTTTATTTGGCTTTTCTACAACCGAGCAGCTTACTCCTCCATTTCATAAACAACCACATTGCTGTGGGTCTTGAGTCACATGTAGGCCAGACCAGATTAGGATGGCAGATTTTCTTCCATAAGGGACATGAGTGAACCAGATGAATTTTTACAACAATTGACAATGTTTTCATGGTCACCATTAGAATAGATATTTTAATTTCAGAATTTTATTAATTGAATTCAAATTTCACCATCTGCCGTGGTGGGACTTGAACCCATGTCCCCAGAGCATTAGCCTGGGCGTCTGGGCCACTAGTCCAGTGGCATTGCTACTCCACCGTCACCTCCCTGTGGTTCAGTTTCGGGGGTGGGGCAGAGCTTTAACACTGGTATAATTCCCTCAAAGCCCCTCTTCACAGCTTCTAACCCTTCACTAATTCTGGTATTTCCTGACGGTAACTCGTTTTGGTCCAGGATTTGTTATAATTTTCTCCACATCTAATGTACAGTGTCAATGCCTCCTGTTCCCAGAGTAACTGATTGTACAGGATGCAACTATTCTCCTGACAAACTTCAATTTCCTTCTGTAACCTATCTATCTGTGCCTTCAATTGGTTGTGTTTGTTTTATTTAACTGTGATGTGCACAGATGATCCCCATTGTCCAACTTATCCCAGCACTTTATTTTAGCTAAAAGTTGCATTTCTGGATGTTCTCATAAATTCTCCTGAGGATGAAATCGTAAACCACACTGGACTTCTCCAAAATTCTTAGGAAGTCAGTTATTCCAGGTGCGACTGTTTTTCTCTGTCATGAAACTGATCAACTATTCCCTGTGATATACCAACAACATTATGCATCTGACTTTATTTCTTCCAAGTTCTCTCAAGGTTCCATCCTCGCTGTTAGCAATGATCACACACATTTCACCGAGTATAAACTCTCTCCCTCTCTCTCTGTCTCAAAGTTTCCTACCCGGTCCCAGTGATGATCACTCATGCCCAACTGAGATTATAATTTCTCACAAACCCAAGTAAACCAGGCCTCTGAACCCAATCTCTGTGATCCCTCTCCTAGACCTCTGTAAGATCAGATCAAGTGTCACAGATCATCCAAAAGTAGGTCAAGGAGACACAAGCAGTTTATTGCGGATTGACAGTTCAAATACAAAACAAAATCAGAACAGATAGTGTAGGCATCTGACCTGTGACAGGTGAGAATGGTTTGTTATCCTCGATTGGATGGGTGGAACGTATATTATCATATTATTGTATTGTATTCAGGGGATGTGAGTATCACTGAGAAGGCCAGCATTCGGTCCCCATCCCAAATTGCCCTTGAGTTGCCCTTTGCTTTTTTACAGGTGTACCGAAAACTGACTGGACCTGACCAGCATGCATTGTGCAGGCCAAAAGGGTGTAACTGAGATAAAGTAACCTGCAAGCTACAAGCTGCTTTACAGATTAACAGAGTTACTCGTGGAAGAAAACACTTTTAGTCTGAGTGATGTTTGAAAAATAAACAGAACGGTCATACATATCACATCAAAACTAATTAAGAGACCTACTTCAAAGTTCTATTTCACTTTGATGCCAATTTAGAACTTCACAAAGGTTTTGCATACACAAAACCCTGCAGACATGTATTTTACTTTTTTATTTTATCTTTATGTAGAGATACAGCACCGAAACAGGCCCTTCGGCCCACCGCGTCTGTGCCGACCAACAACCACCCATTTATACTAACCCTACAGTAATCCCATATTCCCTATCACCTCGCTACACTAGGGGCAATTTACAATGGCCAATTTACCTATCACCTGCAAGTCTTTGGATGTGGGAGGAAACCAGAGCACCCAGCAAAAGCCCACACAGACACAGGGAGAACTTGCAAACTCCGCACAGGCAGTACCCAGAATCGAACAGGAGCCCCAGGAGCTGGGAGGCTGCGGTGCTAACCACTGCGCCACCCCATGTTGGACTTGTTGTCTGGAAACACAAAGAAAAGAGATTGGCGTGACTGAATATGTTTTAAAATGCTAATTCAGCTGGTCTAAGTTTTACAAACTGTCTTGAAAGACTACGAGAGTGACACAAACTGTCATTGATTGATGATGCCAGTGTCTGTCTTCTTAGAAATGAGAATAAACTAGAAATTCTCTAAGAAACAGTTTGTAAGACATCAGGAATGCAAGGGATTTGGATTCTTCCATTGTCCTGTAGTTTAAAATATGTATGTAACCAGGAAGGAAAGCTGCTATTGGTTTTACTGATATCAGTCCCGGGGCATCTGTAACATCCACAAGTGGTAATGAAATTACTGAAGGAAATGTAAACACGTGCTCACCATCAAGGCAGTCTCTTGTATCACAGTTTGAACAAAGAATTAGACATCTCATTGGACAACTGTAGCTTACGGTGGATTTTAATAGGGCAGTGTGATCTTGTCAATTTAACATCCAGCCCACCTTGGTAGGAAAGGTGTAAAGATTATTGTAAATGGTGATTCAGTGATAAGGTCGAGGAGCTTGGTCAGTTACTGAACGAATAGCACAAATCCTTGTAACATGTTTGTGACTAATGAGTGTATTGCTAACAGTTGCATTGCGAATGGATATTTTGTATAATTGTTAACTAGTAGTATTCCTACTCAATCTCGTAGAGTCATTGGTGCTCAATTTGAGCTTTGAGTGCTGTACCGTTACTTCCTGTCATTATCATGTTCGAACCACAGAGTAACCAATCAAAAAATCACAATTTATAAACAACAATTGTTTAGATATGTGGATATGAGGCTTCACATTTTCATTCCCAGGAATATCGACACAAAGACCTGTGTCCAGAGTTATGTCCTTGACTAGTTAACGACCCCTATGAAAAACTCTGGAATACAATTCCTGCCTCTTTGTTGTCCATTCATAATTATCCTTAACAACTGAGTGACTTTCTAGGCTATTGCAGAGGACAGTTAACAGTGAATCACATTGAGTTACATGTAGACCAGATTAGGTAAGGATGGCAGATCTCCTTCCCTAAAAGACATTAGTGAATCAGATAGATTGTTATAAAAATCAATTATAGTTTCATGCAACATTACTGAGTTCAGCTTTCAATTCCAGATTTTATTTTATTTATTAATTGAATGTATTAATTAAATTCCACCAGCTGTCACTGCCTCTCCACCTCACGTTCCTCCCAGAAGACACTACTGAAAACCTTCCTCTATGACCAATCTGTTGGTCATCTGACCTCAATCTCCTGTTGTTTCACGTGTCATACTTTCCTTTATAATGCTCCTGCAAAGCACCTTGTGATGTTCTATTACATTAAAGGCATTATGTAAATATAGGTTGTTGTTGACATTTACGAGACATGGCTTGTCTTACTATATCCTTGCTGCTTGTCGTTTTTTGTCCATTCGAATCCTATATCCACTTGAGATAATTCAATATATTTACGTCTACAACCTCGCTATTGTTGGTGCCCTGGTAAGTCACTCTATAAAGATTTAATTCTCTAATCCATTTTTACCTATACTACTGTTCTTGCCATTGACTCTTCCCTCCTTGCTGCTGTTGTTATTCCTGGTGAATCTCTATCTCCAGCTATTAACTGTCAAACCATTGCTAATGTTATTACAGTTCTTGTAATTAACTCTCTCATCTTTGCTGTTGCTGCTGTCTCTATTTTCCACTCGGAGATCTGTAAACACTGATTCACTGAAATACTGTGATAGAGTCAGACAGTCGTACAGCATAGAAACAGGCCCTTCGGCCCACCGCGTCCATGCCGACCATAATGCCTATGCATACTAATCCCACCTGCCTGAGTTAATGCCATATCCCTCTATGCCTTGCTCGTTCAAGTACCTGTCCAAATGCCTCTTAAATGTTGCTACTGGTCCTGCCTCCACCACGTCCTCAGGCAGCTCATTCGAGATATTCTTTGTGTGAAAAATTTACCCCTTTGCGCCCCTTTAAACCTCCTCCCTCTCACCTTAAATATATGTAATTTTAGTCACCCCTACCATGGGAAACAGACTATGGCTATCTACCCTATCTATGCCTCTCATAATTTTATATACCTCGACCATTTCCCCTCTCAGCCTTCTTCGTTCCAGGGAAAACAGACCCAGCCTATCCAATCTCTATCATTAACTCAAGCCCTCCAAACAAGGCAACATCCTTGTGAATCATTTCTGAACCCTCTCTAGCTTAATCACATCTTTCCAGTAGTGCGGCGACCAGAACTGCGCACAGTACTCCAAGTGCGGCCTAACCAACGTAATGGACAACTGTAACGTGACGTCCCAACTCTTGTACTCAATGCCTCGGCCGATGAAGGCAAGCATGCCATACACCTTCTTCACCACCCTGTCTACCTGTGTTGCCACTTTCAGGGAACTATGTCCTTGCACCCCAAGGTCTCTCTGCTCAGTAACACTCCCCAGGGCCCTGCCATTCACTGTATATATCCTGCCCTTGTTTGACCTCCCAAAATGCATCACTTCACACTTGTCTGCATTATATTCCATTTTCAAATCCCTTGACCACCTCCCCAGTTGATCTTTCTCCTGTTGTAACCTTAGACAACCTTCTTCACTGTCCACTATACCACCAATTTTGGTGTCATCTGCAAACTTACTAATCATGCCCCTTACTATCACATCCAAGTCATTAATATATATGACAAACAACGGAGTGCCCAGCACCGATCCCTGCGGCACACTACTGGTCACCGGCCTCCAATCTGAAAAACAACACTCCACTACCAGTCTCTTCCTTCTGTCACTAAGTCAATTTTGTATCCAGTTGGCCAGCTCACTCTGGATCCCATGTGTTCTAACCTTATGTACCAACCAACCATGCGGGACCTTGTCAAAGGTCTTGCTAAAGTTCATGTCGACAACATCCATCGGCCTGCCCTCGTCAATTATCTTTGTCACCTCCTCAAAAAACTCAATCAAATTCGAGACATGATTTCCCACACACAAAGCCATGCTGACTATCCCTAATCATACTTTGCCTTTCCAAATGCATATAAATCCTGTCTCTCAGAATCCCTTCCAATAACTTTCCCACCACTGATGTAAGGCTTGTAGTTCCCTGGTTTATCCCTGCTGCCCTTCTTAAATAAAGGCACAACATTAGCTATCCTTCAGTCTTCTGGTACGTCACCCGTGGCTAACGATGAATCAAAATGTTCTGTAAATTAATTTTTTGGAAGACTGAAGCCAGTGCCATTGGTATCCATCACAAACTCCATCTCCTATCTGTGAAACACATACCCCTCCCTGGACAATTTAGGAGGCTGAAACAGACTGTTTACAGCCTCTGTTCTATTTAAACCTAAGCTGAATTCATCTCCATATTCTCTCCATCACCAACCCTGCCTACTACCACCTCTGAAATATCACCCGTCTCCACCTCTGCCTCACTCTATCTGCTGCATAAATCCTCATCTGTGCCTTTGTTAAATCCGCACTTGACTATTGCAATTCTATCCTGGTCACGTTCCCAGGTAAAACCTCCATAAACCACAACCCATCCAGAACTCTGCTGCCTGTGTTCTAACTCACACCAAATCCCGATCACCCATCACACCTGTGCTCACTAATCTACATTGGCTCCCGGTCTGGCAGCACCTTAATTTTAATCTTCTCATTCTTTTGTTTGAATCCCTCCATGGTATCACCCTTCCAATTAGTCCCAATTCCCCTCTCAGAGAACAGTACAGCGCAGTACAGGCCCTTCGGCCCTCGATGTTGCGCCGACCTGTGAAACCATCTGACCTACACTATTCCATTTTCATCCATATGTCTATCCAATGACCACTTAAATGCCCTTAATGTTGGCGAGTCTACTACTGTTGCAGGCAGGGCGTTCCACGCCCCTACTACTCTCTGAGTAAAGAAACTACCTCTGACATCTGTCCTATATCTATCACCCCTCAACTTAAAGTTACGTCCCCTCGTGTTTGCCATCACCATCCGAGGAAAAAGACTCTCACTATCCACCCGATCTAACCCTCTGATTATCTTATATGTCTCTATTAAGTCATCTCTCCTCCTCCTTCTCTCCAACGAAAACAACCTCAAGTCCCTCAGCCTTTCCTCGTAAGACCTTCCCTCCATACCAGGCAACATCCTAGTAAAACTCCTCTGCACCCTTTCCAAAGCTTCCACTTCCTTCCTATAATGCAGTGACCAGAACTGCACGCAATACTCCAGGGGCGGCCGCACCAGAGTTTTGTACAGCTGCAGCATGACCTCTTGGCTCCGAAACTCGATCCCCCTACCAATAAAAGCTAACACACCATATGCCTTCTTAACAGCCCTATTAACCTGGGTGGCAACTTTCAGGGATTTATGTACCTGGACACCAAGATCTCTCTGCTCATCTACACTACCAAGAATCTTCCCATTAGCCCAGTACTCTTCATTCCTGTTACTCCTTGCAAAGTGAATCACCTCACAAGTTTCCGCATTAAACTCCATTTGCCATCTCTCAGCCCAGCTCTGCAGCCTATCTATGTCCCTCTGTAACCTACAACATCCTTCGGCACTATCCACAACTCCACCGACCTTCGTGTCATCCGCAAATTTACTAACCCACCCTTCTACACCCTCATCCAGGTCATTTATAAAAATGACAAACAGCAGTGGCCCCAAAGCAGATCCTTGCGGTACACCACTAGAAACTAAGCTCCAGGATGAATTTTTGCCATCAACCACCACCCTCTGTCTTCTTTCAGCTAGCCAATTTCTGATCCAAAGTACTAAATCACCTTCAATCCCATACTTCCGTATTTCTGCAATAGCCTACCGTGGGGAACCTTATCAAACGCCTTACTGAAATCCATATACACCACATCCACGGCTTTACCTTCATCCACCTGTTTGGTCACCTTCTCAAAAAACTCAATAAGGTTTGTGAGGCACGACCTACCCTTCACAAAACCGTGCTGACTATCGCGAATGAACTTATTCTTTTCAAGATGATTATAAATCCTATCTCTTATAACCTTTTCCAACATTTTACCCACAACCGAAGTAAGGCTCGCAGGTCTATTATTACCAGGGCTGTCTCTACTCCCCTTCTTGAACAAGGGGACACCATTTGCTATCCTCCAGTCTTCCGGCACTATTCCTGTCTACAATGACGACATAAAGATCAAGGGCAAAGGCTCTGCAATCTCCTCCCTGGCTTCCCAGAGAATCCTAAAATAAATCCCATCTGTCCCAGGGGACTTATCTATTTTCACACTTTCTAAAATTGCTAACACCTCCTCCTTGTGAACCTCAATCCCATCTAGCATAGTAGTCTGTATCTCAGTATTCTCCTCGACAACATTTTCTTTCTCTACTGTAAATACTGACGAAAACTATTCATTTAACACTTCCCCTATCTCCTCTGATTCCACACACAACTTCCCACTACTATCCTTGATTGGCCCTAATCTAACTCGAGTCATTCTTTTATTCCTGATATACCTATAGAATGCCTTAGGGTTTTCCTTGATCCTATCGCCAATGACTTCTCGTGTCCTCTCCTCGCTCTTCTGAGCCATCCCTTTAGATCATTCCTGGCTAGCCTTCACGTCTCATCCTAACATAAGCCTTCTTCTTCCTCTTGACAAGCGCTTCAACTTCTTTAGTAAACCACGGCTCCCTCGCTCGACAACTTCCTCCCTGCCTGACAGGTGCATACTTATCAAGGACACGCAGTAGCTGCTCCTTGAATAAGCTCCACATTTCGATTGTTCCCATCCCCTGCAGTTTTCTTCCCCATCCTACGCAGACTAAATCTTGCCTAATCGCATCATAATTTCCTTTCCCCCAGCTATAATTCTTGCCCTGCTGTATATCCCTGTCCCTGCCCATTGCTAAGGTAAACCTAACCGAATTGTGATCACTATCACCAAAGTGCTCACCTACATCTAAATCTAACACCTGGCCGGGTTCATTACCCAGTACCAAATGCAATGTGGCATCGCCCCTGGTTGGCCTGTCTACATACTGTGTCAGAAAACCCTCCTGCACACACTGGACAAAAACTGACCCATCTAAAGTACTCGAACTATAGTATTTCCAGTCAATATTTGGAAAGTTAAAGTCCCCCATAACAACTACCCTGTTACTCTCGCTCGTGTCGAGAATCATCTTCGCTATCCTTTCCTCTACATCTCTGAAACTATTCGGAGGTCTATAGAAAACTCCCAACAGGTTGACCTCTCCTCTCCTGTTTCTAAACTCGGCCCATACTACCTCAGTAGACGAGTCCTCAAACGTCCTTTCTGCCGCCGTAATACTCTCCTTGATTAAAAATGCCACCCCCCCCCCCCCACTTTTACCATCTTCTCTGTTCTTTCTGAAACATCGAAATCCCGGAACCTGCAACATTCACTTCCTGTCCCTGCTCTACCCATGTCTCCGAAATGGCCACTACATCGAGATCCCATATTCCCATATTCCTGCAAATCTTTTACAATCAAGTCTAATTCCATGTCTCCTTTCAAAGTGAATTTCCTTCCCTCGCTATCACTCCGTGGTGTTGATTTTCAGCTCTTACAACACCACTGTTGCCCACACTAAGAAAGTTTAGATCCATAAAATGTATGAGCTGAGCTATCAGCCACTTCCGGCATGGCCAGCACACTGCCTCATGCTGTGCAGAGCTCTAGCCCGAGTGTACATTGCATGCATTAATACCAGGAGGAGTTGTCGAATGTCACGCCAAACTGCTAAAGATTGTTGCAGCAAGGTTAATATCTTGCTTGTCTCCAAGGGGGCGGAGCAAAGCATTCTCCGCTGCGCCGCTTAACGTAACCCTTTTGTTTTAATGGAAAGGAACTAAACTCCCTTTTCAATGTTTTTTGGTATCCTTAGGATTTTCAAACAACAAAATCTTTAGTAACATTATCAACTTCGAAGGAAACCATCTCCATCAGGAAAGACAGCATTTTAGATCAAACTCGAATTGTTTCCAAACTTTTAGCAGCTTTTGTAAGAGGTTTCTAATCCAAGGATTTTTTAAATAAAACAAAGATGATTCCAAATTCCAATTGACTGCAATAAATATTTAAAAATCAAAACTGCCCATGTTATATGAGTGAGTCCTATGTCCGGAAATTAAGACTCCCCCAAAACTCGACATGCTAAACTTGAAAGTTCATTGTGGTTGCAAATGACATTTCCAGTTTTTTGTTTTCAATTTAACAGGTTAATTACCCTTAACAGTATTAATTTAATTCAGACTTATTAACTTATAATACTTATTAACTACACACAGAACAGAATAGCACGTGCTTTTTAAAAAAATTACGTCCTTTTTCTTGTTCTTCAGGCGCCTTTTCAAATGTCTGTAATAAAACCAAAAACTAAAGAAAAAGCTATTTAACATTCTTACAACAAAAGATTTAACACCAGCTCCTTACACAAACTTTAATCTTTCCCATTATCTCCTTTGCTTATCCTTCTCTCCCTTAAAACCAATATCCAATTCCTGACATTTGCTACTTAAAACAGTCAGTAAAACGTGTCTTTAATTTAAACTCCAAAAAAAAAACTGGAACAGATTTTAAACTGGAACTCCAATTCAAGCAGGAGTTGTAAACTTCAAATCGGATTTCTGCCAAACATCTTCAGACCTTCAAGGCTGAAGCTTATCTTTTAGAAAATTGTTCATTGCCTTTTCACAGTTGCAAAACTAACTTTTAAAATCAAAATAAAATAATTTTAACCTAAAATATAATTCAAGTTTATATCCCATTCCTGGGTGCACAATCTTAAATCGGAATGAACACCCTCAACAATCACTTTTCACACTCGTTCAATTCCAAACAACTTAATAGACTCATGCTTTCAACATTAAAGTCAGACAACAAAGAGTTAACGACAGTCAGTTCTACAGAATACAGGTTTCACAGAACACAAGCTGCACATCCCAGACATTCAATTCATTCATGGACGCTTCCAACAATCACACATTCGAATCAAAGATACAGTAACTTGTTTTAACTCTAAAACATAGTCCTCTGCCATAAACTTAGTGAATACCTTTTTTCCTTTTTTTTTCACTGCCAGCTGGCAGCTAATGGACCCGTCCGGTCCCCACTCGAGCGTCATCTTTTTTCACTGGCCATCCTTATGTAGAACCGTTAGAATCTACTCTCAGAGGTCCGCTTTTAACCTAGCACAACTTGTAGTAAACCGTCTCCTGGCTATCTGTCGGGTCACAAGTCATACAACAAGCTTATGATATATATACGCATACATATATTCCAAACCCTCCTTGACAGTGCCTACGTCTCTTAACGAACTACCTACCACCGTTTGACCATTGTTCAGATCCTGTTCACAAACTTGGCATTCGTTGGTCACGAAACACCACCCGGCCCTGGATACTCACCCGGTATTCCTGATGGCATCAAGCGACCGCCGAATCCTGTTCTCAAGTTCGGGATCAGGTTTCTGCCAACCCCCCCTTGGGCCCTTCGGGGTTATAGAAGAGCTGACTTACACCTGATCCTGCCGACTACGCCAATTGCTAGTGGGAATGAATCTAGAAGAATCACTCGGCACTCAGGTCTGCACCAATGTCAAACAGTTTATTACACCGGCAGGGAGAAGGTCACTGGGCTGTCCAGATGCCTCTCCACTGGAAAAAGGAAAATCCACAACAGATATACAGTTACTCAGCCCATCCCGGCTGGACATGGTCCAATCATAACGGTTATTGATTCCATACATTACACATATTACCAATTAGATTACTCATTAGGCATCATGTGGCTACATGATCAGCTCGTGCAAGCCCCCTGATCACCATTGATCATCTCAGGCCCCATCAATTATCCTTGAGACTTCCAATTGTCACTTGTAATTGGGCCTGCATTCCTGAGGGTGCTGTGCAGTCTGCAGTTACATTGATAAGAGGGGCTCCCTCGGTGTCTGTGCTGTGCTGTACCAGGCTCAAACTGCAAGCTAAGTAACTTGTCCCACAATGCCTTGGGTCAATACTCCATATTGTTACACAATATGTAGCTATACTTTCAACTTATATATGAGAGTATATATATATATATATATATATATTCTCCAGGATTATATTAATCTACTTACTCAAATAACATTTGAACAGTATGATATTTACTGCAGATGCCTCTGTGCTTGGGAATACCCTACAACAGTAGAATGAAGGGTAGGTAGTTAGTTTGATCTTAGAGTAGGTTAAAACTTCGGCACAGCATCGTGGGCTGAAGGGCCTGTACTGTTCTATGTTCTATAAAATCTGTATAGATATAGTAGACATACGACCCGTGACAGGTGAGAAAGGCTTTCTGGCTATGGATCGGATGTTAGAAGTTATTATTAAATATGTTATAGGCGGGCACGTGGAAAAAATCAAAGTGATCAGACAGAGTCAACATGGTTTTGTGAAAGGGAAATCATGTTTAACCAATTTACTGAAGTTCTCTGAAGAAGTAACATATGAGGTGGATAACGGGGAACCGGTGGATGCACTGTACATAGATTACCAGAATACATTCGATATGGTGCAACATCAAGAGTTATTGCGGAAAATAAAAGCTCATGTTATACAGGGTAACATATTGACATGGATAGAAAATTGGCTAGCTAAAAGGAAAATAGAGAGTAGGCGTCAATGGGTCATTTTCTGGTTGACAGGTTGTAACGAGTGGTGTGCCACAGGAATCAGTGCAGGGGCCTTAAGGTTTTGCAATTTTCATAAATGACTTGGATGAAGGGACCGAAAGTCTGGTTAATAAATCTGTTAATGACACAAAGTTGTGAAGAGGACATAAGGAGGCGACAAAGGGACATAGATAGGTTGAGTGAGAGGGCAAAGATCTGGCAAATGGAGTATAATGTGGGAAAATATGAAATTGTCCATATGGCAGGAATAATAAAAAAAGCATATTGTCTGAATGGTGAGCGATTGCAGAGCTCTGAGATGCAGAGGGATCTGGGTCTCCTGGTGCATGAATTACATAAGGTTACTCTGCAGGTTCAACAAGTAATTAGGAATGTTAATATAATGTTATCACTTATTGTGAGCGGAATTGAATACAGAAGTAGGGAGGGCATTGTTGAAACCATATCTGGCATGCTGTGTGCACCATTGGTCTTCTTATTTAAGGAAGGATGTAAATGCGTTGGAAGCAGTGTAGAGAATGTTTACTGGACTAATATGGGCGGGCCGTCATATTAGGAAAGGTCGGACAGGCTAGGCTTATATTCATTGGCGTTTGGAAGAGTAAGAGGCGGCCTGATCGAAACATATAAGATTCTGAGTGCGGGACAGAGCAAGTGAGGGCGACAAAGAGAGAAGAAGAGGGAGAGAAATAGAGAGATAGAGATAGAGCTCAGCTCATCTGCTGCTGAAACCCTCATCCATACCTTTTTTAACATGAGACTTGACTATTCTAACACACTCCTGGCTGGTCTCCCACATTCTACTAACTGCAACCTTGTGGTCATCCAAAATACTGCTGCCATCTTCTAATTTACACAAGATTCTGTTCACCCAACATCCCTGTGCTCACTGACCTACATTGGCTCTTGGTCCAGTAACGCCTCATTTTTATTATTCTCCCTCCTGTGATCAAATCCCTCCATGGCCTCATCCATCTGATTATCCCAATACTCTGTCAATTTCCAATATTCCTGGTGCTGTGGAAGTTTGTATTCATAAAATGGTGTGAGCTGCACTGTCGGTCACATCCAGCACATTGTACAGGACACCCAGGCTGACCGGGGTGCTAGTGTGGGTGTAACGTGTGTGTGTCTGTAGTGTGAGGAGGGTCTGAATCTGGTGTCAATCAGCCATTCCAGCAGCTTTGATGTACGTCTTTGAACCTTGGTCTGTGCATGTCCACTGACCGCCTATGTTAGTCTCTCTCAGCTGAACATATATTCAGCAGCACACGGAACCCATTCTAGTGTTATTTAAAAGAACCAGGCATCCAAATTGCAGGTGTGGAGTTTTGACTTACTTCTGCTATTGTAAAGTTAGTGGAGGTGCTGCAGATGGTTTTCTGGAGGTTGAGTTGTGAGCTGCTGCAGACATTCAGGGACGACAGAGGATTTGGTGACCCAACTCTGGACGAGGTATGGGGACGGTAGTTACAGTGTCTCTGTGTCTGTAACATGATCAACAAATGGAGCAGAGTCTGCAAATCGGGAAAGCTTTGTACAGAAGGAGGAGGAAGGGGCACTGCCCTACCCACCCTGGGTTTTCCAAGAGCAAAAAGAGCATTGGGCCTAATACCGAGCCCTGGGGAAAACCACTGTATACTCACATCTAGTCTGAACAGCAACCTTTCACCACTTCTCTCTGTTTACTGTTCCTTAGCGAATGCTATATTCACACAGTCACTGTCCCTTTAATCCATAGGGTTCAGTTTTCCTAACCTGTCTATTGAATGTCAATTGATCAAACACCTTTTGAAAGTCCATATATATAACTTCAATCACACCACCCTCATCAACCCTCTACATTGTTTTATCAAAGAACTCCATCAAGTTTACCTCACCACCACCTCTCTCCACTCCTTCACCGTTGTTAAATTATCAGACTGCTTCTCCGACATCCATTACTGGATGAGCAGAGATTTCCTCCAATTAAGTATTGGGAAGACTGAAGCCATTGTTTTGACTCCCCGCTCCAAGTCTGTTCCCTTGCTATTGATCCCATCCCTCTCCCTGGTAACAGTCTGAGATTCAGACAGTTTGTTTGCAAGCTTGGTGTCATATTTGACCACTAAATGAGTTTTAACCTCATTTTCAGGATATCATTACAACCACATATTTTCACCTCAGTGACATCGCCCGACTTCACCCCTGTCTCAGCCCATCTGCTGCTGAAACCTCATTCATGCCTCATCACATCTCAATGTGACTATTCCAACTCACTCCTGGCTGATCTCCCACATCTACTCTCTGTAAACTTGAGGTGCTCCACAAATTCTGCTGCCATGTCCTAACTCCCTGTTCACCTATCACTGACAGACATTGACTGCTGATTAAGCAATGTCTTTATTTTAAAATTCTCCACCTTGTTTTCCCTCCATGGCATCGCCCTCCATCCTATATATGTAATATCCTCCAACCCCACAACCCTTAAAGATATCTGCATTCCTCTCTTTCTGGCCTCTTGTGTGTACCTGATTTGAATTACTCCACCATTGGAGGCTGCACCTTCAGTTGTTTAGGTGCCAAGCTCTGGAATACTCTCCCTACAGAGCTCCACCTCTCTCCCTTTCTGCCTCGCCACTCACTTTCCTTATTTAAGATACTCCTTAAACCTACCTCTTTCACCAAACTGTTGGTCATCTGACCCAATATCTCCATATATGGCTCAGTATGATACATACAACCCTCCAGTCCCTTGTCGCCAGTCCCATATCCAAGGAGGATTGGAAGATTCTGGCCAGTGCCTCTGCTGTTTCGACCATTCCTTCTCTCAGCAAGTCTTATGCATCCCATCCAGACCGGGTAAATACTCTACTTTATTGTGGTACAAAAGCTGTTGGATTGAAAGGGGTTAATTGAACCTGTTTGTTCAGTGACTGTAATTAATGTCGTTCTTTATGGACCTTAATTGTGTCACTGGAGGGCTTTCCGCTTCTATTGATAAGAGGCTGCTTTCAATGTGTTATCCCAGAGTGTCAGCAGCAGCATCACCGCCGGCAGTAACAGGGAAAAGCAGCTCCAGCGAGAGCGAGGGAGAGGATAGATGAGAATCTGAGAACAATAGATTGGAATGTTAGAGCAATGGGTCAGAATCTGAGAACAATAGATTGGAATGTTACAACAATGGGTCAGAATCTCAGAACAATAGATTGGAATGTTGCAACAATGGGCAGGAGTTTATCCTTTTGGTTTGGCTATGTTACTGCGGGTTATTCTTGGATGACATTAGCGGATCGGATCTATTACGCACTGAAGATGACTCAATGCTTTTATTATCCCATCCTCGCCGCTATTGGTGTCCCTGGTAAGTCTCTCTATCCAGCTATTACTTCTATGATTAACTGTTTTACTGTTCTTAAGAACGAACATCTCCATAATATCGTCCTCCATGTAAGCCCATTTGCTGCATAAACTCTGAGCTATGCCTTTGTCAAATCTACTATACCAATGCTGTCCTGGTTACCATCCCTGTTACAAACTGCCATAAACAACAGTCTATCCAAAACTCTGCTATCCATATCCAAACTCGCACAAAGTCTCATTCACCCAACATCCCTGTGCTCAGTGACCTACATTGGTTTCTGTAGAACAGAGTATACTGGAAGAAATAAATGGGGTGTGTAAGAAAGGTGCCACAATAATCATGGGTCACGTTAATCTACACGTAGATTGGGCAAATCAGATTGGCAAAGTTAGCCTGGAAAATTAGCTCATAGAGTTTATTCGTGAAAATTCCTCAGAGCAACACGTTCTGGAGCCAACCAGGAGCAGACTGTTCTGGAACTGGTAATGTGCAGTGAGACAGTATTAATCAAGAACCTCATGGTAAAGGAGCTTCTAGGCGACAATGATCATAACATGATAGAATTTCAACGTTCAGATTGAAGGGAAAACTATGGTCTAAGACTGTGTTTCTTTACCCAAATAAAGGTAATTATAAGGATATGAAGGCATATTCAACTAAAGTAAACTGGGAAACTAGATTAAAAGTTAGAACAGTCGAGATGCAGTGGCTGACTTTTAAGGAGATGCTTAAAAACTCTCAGCAAAGATATATCTCAGTGAGAAAGAAAGCCTCTTGGAGAAGGTTGCATCATGCGTGATTAAATAGGGAAGTTAAAGGACAATATTAAATTGAAAGAAACACTGTACAATTCTGCAAATATTAGTGGTAGGTGAGAAGATTGGACAGATTTTAAGAACCAGCAACGAATGACAAAAGAAAATAAGAGTGTAAAAGTATAGTGTGGGAGAAAGCTACCTTGCAATATAAACAGAGAGTAAGAGTTTCTACAAGTATTTAAAAAGGAAAAGAGTAACTAAAGTTAGTGTTAGTCTTCTAGAGAGTGAGTTTGGGGAATTAATCATAAGAAACAAGGACATGGAGGAGTGGTTGAACAGATATTTTGAGTCTGTTTTCACTTTAGAAAACTTAGAAAACCTTCCAAAGATGCTAAATCAAGAGGCAAAAAGGTAGATAGGAACTTCAAATAATCACCCTCACCAGGGAAAAGGTACTGGGAAAGCTATTACACCTAAAGTCTGACAGGACCCGCCATCCTTGGTGAACTGAAATTGTTAAAGTTCGTATTAAACTTAAAGAAAAAGCATATAATTATGCAAAAATCAGTGGCAGGTCAGAAGATTGGGCAGATTATAAACAGCAGCAAAGAACAGTTAAAGATTAATAGGAGGTAAAAATTAGAATACGAGAGAAAACTGGCAAGAAATAAAAAAGACAGATAGTAAGAGGTTCCAAATATTTAAAGAGTTAACAACGTGAGCGTTGGTCCGATAGAATGTGAGTCTGGGTAATTAATAATGAATAATAAGGAGATAACAGGTGAATTGAACATGAAGTTTGCTTCAGTCTTCACTATAGAGAATACAAGTAACATCCCAGTATTAGCAGTAAGCCAGGAAATGGAAGGGATGGAGGAACTCAAGAAAATTCCAATAACCAGGGAAGTGGTACTGAGCAAGTAGATGGAGCTGCGGGCTGTCAAGTTCCCAGGTCCTGATGGGCTTCATTCTAGGGTGTTAAAAGATAGTGGCGAGTGAGATAGTTGATGCATTAGTTTTAATTTTCCAAAATTCTCTAGATTCGGGGAAGGTTCTGTTAGATTGAATGTAGTGAATGTAACTCCTTTATTCAAAAAGTAAGGGAGACAGAAAGCAGGAAACTACAGGCCAGTTAGTTTAATATCTCTCTTAGGTAAAATGTTAGAAGCTATTATTAAAGATGATGTAGCAGGGCATTTAAAAAGATCAAGGTAATCCGGCAGAATCAACATGAGTTTGTGAAAGGAAAATCATGTTTAAACAATTTATTGCAGTTCTTTGAAGAAGTAACATGTGCTGTGGATAAAGGGGAACTGATGGATGTAATGTACTTAGATTTTCAGAAGGCCATTAATAAGGTGCCACGTCAAAGGTTATTGCGCAAAATAAAAGCTCATGCTGTAGGGGTAAAATATTGGCATGGATAGAGGATTGACTAGCTAACAGGAAACGGAGAGTAGGCATAAATGGGCCATTTTCTGCTTGGCAAGAAGAGACGAGTGGTCTGCCATAGTAATATGTGCTGGGGTCTCAACTTTTTACAATTTATATAAATGACTTGGATGAAGGGATTGAAGGTATGGTTGCTAAATTTGCTGATGACACAACGATAGACAGGAAGGTAACTTGTGAATAAGACATAAGGAGGCTGCAAAGGGATATAGATCGGTTAAGTAAGTGGGAAAAGATCTGATAAATGGAGTATAATGTGGGAAAATGTGAAATTGTCCGTTTTGGCAGGTAGAAAAGAAGCATATTTCTATCGTGAGAGATTGCAGAGCTCTGAGATGCAGAGCGATCAGGGTGTCCTAGTGCATGAATAACAAAAGGTTAGTATGCTGTTTCAGCAAGTAATTAGGAAAGCTAATAGAATGATATCATTTATTGGAATGGGAATTGAACATAAAAGTAGGGAGGTTATGCTACAGTTATACAGGACATTGGTGAGACAATATATGTAGTACTGTGTAAAGTATTGGTTTCCTTATTTAAGGAAGGATGTAAATGTATTGGAAGCATTCAGAGAAGGTTGTCCAGACCAATTCCTTGAATGGGCAGGTTGTCTTATGAGAAAAGGTTGGAAAGGCTAAGCTTGTATCTACTGGAGTTTAGAAGAGCAAGAGGCGACTTGATTGAAACATATATGATACTGAGGGTTCTTGACAGGGTGGATGTGGAAAGGATGTTTCCCCTTGTGGGAGAATCCAGAACTAGGGGTCACTGTTGAAAAGTAAGGGGTCGCCCATTTAAGACAGAAATGAGGAGAACTTTTTTTCAGTGGGTCGTGAGTCTTTGAAACTCTTTTCCTCAAAAGGCAGTGGAAACAGAGTCTCTGAATATTTTTAAAGCAGAGGTAGATAGATTCTTGATAAGCAAGTGGGTGATTGGTTATTGGGGGAAGGCGGGAATGTGGATTGAGGTTACAATCAGTTCAGCCATGAAGTTATTGAATGGCGGAGCAGGCTCGAGGGGCCAAGTGGCTTACTCCTGCTCCTAATTCGTATGTTTGTATGCTCGTATGACAAGTCCCCAGGATCAGATGGCCTGCATCCAAGGGCCTTAAAGTATGTGGCTGCAGAGATAGTGGAGGCATTGATTATAATCTTCCAAAATTCCTTAGATTCTGGATGGATCCCAGCGGATTGGAAAATAGAAAATGTAACACATTTATTCAACAAAGGAGGGAGACAGAAAACAGGAACATATAGGGCAGTTAGCCTAATATTTGTCAGAGGGAGTTGCTGGAATCCATGAATAAGGAGGTTATAACAGCATACCTAGAAAATCATTATGGGACCAGACAGAATCAACATGGTTTTGTGAAAGGGAAATCATATGTAAATTATTTATTAGAGCTCTTTGAGGAAGTTACAAGCAAGGTGGATAAAGGGGCACCTGTAGATGTGGTGTACTTGGATTTCCAAAAGGCACGTATAGGGGGTGACATATTGGCATGAGTAAAGGATCGGATAGCTAAAAGGAAACAGAGACTAGGGATAAATGGGTCTTTTTTGCGTGGGAAATCAGTAACTACAGGAATCAGTGCTGGGGCATCAACTATTTACAATCCATATCAATGACCTGGGTGCAGGGACAGGATGTGTGGTAGCTCAATGTGCCGATGACAGCAAGATGGGAAGGAAAATAAGTCGTCAAGAGGAGGCAAAGAGTTTACAAAGGCATATAAATAGGTTAAGTGAGATTGGCAAAAATTTGGCCGATGGGGTATAATGTGATAAAATGTGACCGTGTCTACTTTGGCAGGAAGACTAGAAAAGCAATATACTATTTAAATGTAGAGAGAATGCAGAACTCGACGGTACAGAGGGATCTGAGTGTCCTGGTACATGAATCAGAAAGAGTTAGTATACATGGACAGCAAGTGATTAGGAAGGCAAATGGAATGTTAGTGTTTATTGCAAAGGGAATTATGTATAAAAGTGAGGACGTTTTACTGCAGCTGTGCAGGGCTATAGTGAGAACTCATCAGGTGTACTGTGTACAGTTTTGGGTCTTCTTATTTGATGAACATGATACAATTGCGTTAGAAGCCGGTAAGACAAAGTTCACTTGATTCATTGAGCGATTGAAGGGTTTATTTTATGAAAAAAGGTTGAACAGGTTGTGCTATTGGATTATGAAATAATAAGAGGTGATCTGAGTGAAACATGGAGTATCCTGAGCGGACTTGATAGTGGACTTGTTTCCTCTTGTGGAGGAGACTGGAACTATGGGATACAGTACAACAATAAGAGTTCAGCCATATTAAGCCATGATCTTATCGAATGGTGGAGCAGGCTCAAAGGGCCGAATGGCCTAAACGTGCTCCTGAGTCCCATGCTCCTATGTCCAGTAAAACCTCAATTTTAATATTCTCACTCGTATGATCAAATCCCTCATGCCCTCACCCCTCTGAGTATCTCAATCCCCTGTCCATTTCCAATATTCCTGAAACGTGTTCATCTTAAAGTCTCCTTCTAATTCCCTTTTTAAAGTGACTTGCTTTCCTTCTGTCTCTCTCCCTGACCACACATTTCATCTCTCCAGCTCCACTTGTGCTGTGGAAGTTAGGATCCATAAAATGGTGTGAGCTGCACAGCCGGTCACATCCAGCACATTGTACAGGACACCCAGGCTGACCGTGGTGCTAGTTTGGGTGTAACGTTTGTGTCTCTGTAGTGTGAGGAGGGGTCTGAATATGGTGCCAATCAGCCATTCCGGTAGCTTTGATGTACGTCTTTGAAACTTGGTCTGTGCATGTCCACATGTGTTAGTCACTCTGAGCTGCACGTACATTCAGCAACCCTCCACTGTTATTGAAAAAGACCAGGCATCCAACTTACTGGTGAGGGGCTTTTGACTTACTTCTGCTATTGTAAAGTTAGTGGATGTGCTGTTAATCGTTTTCTGGAGGTTGTGTTGTGAGCTGCTGCACACATTCAGGGAGGACAGAGGATTTGGTGACCCAACTCTGGATGAGGTATGGGGACTGTAGTTACAGTGTCTCTGGGCCTGTAACACGACCAACAAATGGAGCAGAGGCTGCAGAGAGGGGAAGCTCTGTAAAGAGGGAGGAGGAGAAGGCTCTGTCCTACCCAACCCGGGTTTTCCAAGAGCAAAAAGAGCAGTGGTCCTAATACCAAGCCCTGGGGAATACCACTGTATACTCCCATCCAGTCTGAACAACAACCATTCACCACTTCTCTCTGTTTACTGTTCATTAGCTAATGTTATATCCACACAGTCATTGTCCCATTAATCCATGGGTTCAGTTTTCCTAATCTGTCTATTGAATTCCACTTGAACAAACACCTTGTGAAAGTCCATATATATAACCTCAATCACACCACCCTCATCAACCATCTCCATTGTTTTATCAAAGAACTCCATCAAGTTTACCTCACCACCACCTCTCTCCACTCCTCCACTGTTGTTAAATTATCAGACTGATTATCTGATATCCAGTACTGGATGAGCAGAAATTTCCTCCAATTAAATATTAGGAAGACTGAAACTATTGTTTTTACGGCCCCACTCCAACTCTGTTCCCTTGCTTTTACTTCCATTTCTCTCCCTGGTAACAGTCTGAGATTCAGACAGTCTGTTTACAACCTTAGTGTGATGTTCGGGACAACATTAATAGGCAGATGCACAAATGTGGGTTAATTAAGGAAAATCAGCATGGATTTGTTCAGTGAAAATGGTGTTTAACAAACTTGCTGGAGTTATTTGAAGAGGTATAAAGGAAGCTTGATGAGGGCAATGTTGTTAATGCGGTGTAAATGGAATTCCAAAAGACATTTGATAAAGTGTCACACAACAGACTTGTGAGCAAAGTTATGGCTCATCAAATAGAAAGGACAGTAGCAACATGAAACTAAATTGATTGACTGACAGGGAACAGAGAGAAGTGATTAATGGATGCTTTTCGGGCTGGAGAAGTGTTTGTAGTGGAATCAAAGCAAAATACTGCCGATGCTGGAAATCTGAAATAAAAACAAAATGTACTGGAAATACTCAGCAAGTCTGGCAGCATCTGTGGAGAGAGAAGCAGAGTTAATAAAAACAGCACGTGCTGGAAATACTCAGCAGGTCAGGAAGTATGTATGGAGAGAGAAGCAGAGTTAATGTTCCAGGTTTGTGATTTTTCATCAGAACTGGCAAAGGTTAGAAATGTAATAGGTTTTAAGCAAGTAAAGCAGGTGTGGGGCTGTAAACACGAGGACATAAATGTGGGCATTAGAGCAGTGGTGGGGATGGAGGGTGTTGAAATGACAAGCGAGTGGAAGCTCGGGATCATGCTTTGGGACTGAGCGGAGGTGTTCCACAAAGCGCTCACCCAATCTGTGTTTGACCTGCTGTGGTGTTCCAGTGAACATCAACGCCAGCTCGAGGAACAGCACCTCGTTGTCCGATTAGGCATTCTACAGACTTCCGGACTGAATATTGAGTTCGATAATTTCAGAGCATGACTGGCCCATTTTATTGTTAAATGTTTGATCAGTTTTTTTACCATGTCCCAGTCTTAAACTGGGATTTTTTATGTTGGTGCTTTTAGCTAGGGCTGTTCATTATTCTATCATTTAACACCCTCTCTGCACTAACGCTTTGTCTTTCACCACACCACAAGCACACTCTCTTTGCCTTTGCTCCATGACCTCCACGTCAGTAAATCTCTCAGACCCTCTGTTCCATCAACACCCCTTTAGTTCTCTTTTTCCCCACCCCTGCTTTATTTAATTAAAAACTATTACATTTCTAACCTTGGCAGTTCTGATGAACCGTCACAGACGTGAAACATTACCTCTGCTTTTCTCTCTCCCCAGATGCTGCCAGACCTGCAGAGTATTTCCAGCACTTTTTGTTTTTATTTAAGATTTGTAGTGGAGTTCCCCAGGAATCAGTGTTGGGACTCTTTCTCTTCCTGATATATATTAATGACCTAGACCTTGGTGTACAGGGAACATTTTTAAATTTTGCAAATAATACGAAACTTGGAAGCATTGTGAACTGAGAGGAGGATAGTGTATAACTTCAAAAAGACATAGACAAGCTGGTTGAATGGGCAGACAGGTGGCAGATGAAGTTCAATGTGGAGAAATGTGAAGTGATTCATCTTGGTAGGAAGAACATGGAGAGACAATACAGAATAAAGGGTACAATTCTAAAGGCGGTGCAGGAGCAGAGGGACCTGGGTGCATATGTGCGTAGGTCATTGAAGGTAGCAGAACAGGTTCAGAGAGAGCGGTTAATAAAGCATACAGAATCCTGGGCTTTATTAACAGCGGCATGGAATACAAGAGCAAGGAGGTTATTTTGAACTTGTATAAGACACTAGTTCAGCCTCAGCTGCAGTATTACGTCTAGTTCTGGGCGCCACACTTCAGAGAACGTGAAGACATTGGAGAGTGTGAAAAGACATTCAGAAGAATGGTTCCAGGGATGAAGAATATCAGTTATGAAGATAGACTGGAGAAGTTGGAACATTTTCCTTAGAGAAGAGAAGGCTGAGAGGAGATTTGGAAAAACTATTCAAAATTATGAGCTGTCTGGACAGAGTGGATAGGGAAAACTGTTCCCATTCCTGAAAGGATCGACAACGAGAAGGCAAAGAATGAAGGTAATTGATAAAAGAAGCAGAAGTTGACATGAGGAAAACTTTTTCACACAGCGAGTGGTTAAGGTCTGGAATGCACTGCCTGAGAGTGTGGTGGAGGCAGATTCAATCGAGGCATTCAGGAAGAAATTGGATAGCTGTCTGAAAAGGAAGATTGTACAGAGTTACAGGGAGAAGGCAAGGGAGCGACACTAGATGAATTGCTCTTTTAGAGAGCTAGTGCAGACACGATGGACTGAATGGCCACCTTCTGTGCTGTAACAATTCTGTGATTCTGTGACATTCGACCACAAAATGAGCTTCCAACCTTATATTCGTGCCATCACTATGACCACCTACTTCCACCTCAATAACATTTCCCGACTTCACCCCTTTCTCAACTCATCTGCTGCTGAAGCTCTCACACATTCTTTCATTACCTGTAGACTAGACTGTTCCTATTCATTCTACCACATTCTACTATCTGTAAACTTGAGGTCATTTAAATCTCTGCTGCCTGTGTTTTAACTCAAAACAAGTCCCATTCCCCAATCACTGACCTACATCAGTTCACAGTCAAGCAGTCAGTCTTGATTTTAAAATTCTCAACCATGTTTTCAAATCCCTTCATGGCCTTGCTCCCTACTATCTCTGAAGTCTCCTCCAGCCCCACAGTCCTGCGAGATATCTCTGCTCCTCTAATTCTGGCCTCTTGTGCATCCCTGATTTTAATTACTCCACCATTGGTGGCCACACCTTCAGTTGCCTCGGCCCCAGCTCTGGAATATCCTCCCTTTACAGCTCCACCTCTCCACCTCGCTTTTATCCTTTAAGAAACTCCTTTCAGCCCTGCCTTTTTGCCACGCTGGCAGCACCTTAAGTTTAATATTCTCATTCTTGTGTTTGAATCTCTCCATGGCCTCACCCTTCCAATTAGTCCCATTCCCCTACACATTCCTACATTCCTACAAGTCTTTTGCCTGAAAGTCATTTCTCCATTTCCCCTTTTAAATAACTGCTTGAAAAGGCACGGTTTGAAAATTAAGGGTCGCACTTTTTGGGCAGAGATGAGGAGATTTATTTTTCTCTCTCAGAGGGTCAGGTGACTTTGGAACATTCTGCCTCTGAAGGTGGTGAAGGCGGGTTCATTGAATAATTTTAAGGTTGTGGTAGATGGATTCTTGTTAGGCAAGAGAATCAAAGGTTATCAGGGGTAGATGGAAACACAAACATATCAGCCATGATCTTAATAAATGGGCTGAATGGCCTACTTCTGCTCCTAATACATACAATCCTTTGGTCGTTCTCGCTGTATCTACCCCTAGCCATGCTTTTCAGCTGTCGAGCACCACTAGGCCCAACGCCATAAAAGCTTGGATCCATAAAATGGTAACAGCAGAGCTGCCAGTCACTTCCAGTGCTCCATGCTGGGCAGGGGTCTAGCCCCGGTTCACCAAGCATGTGCAGGTAGTGTGAAGAGGGGCCTGAGTATGGTGTCTATCAGCCATTCCAGCAGCTTTGATATACATCTTTGAAACTTGGTCTGTGCATGTCCACTGACCGTCTGTATTAGTCACTCACAGCTGAACATACATTCAGCAGCACGAGGAACCCCCTCCAGTGTTATTTAAAAGGACCAGGCATCCAGGGGAAGCTCTGTAAAGAGGGAGGAGGAGGGGGCTCTACGCTACCCACCCCGGGTTTTCCAAGAGCACTATTCCTACCGGAACCTAACCCAGGAGCAGTGTGTGAAGTGACTCTGATTCAATAAGGAGATGGTCACAGAGCTGTGTCACCTCCTGTAACACGACCTGGAGCCTCACAGCAGGGTGAGGACGGAGTTGTCAGTGGCTGTTAAGGTCACAGTTTCATTGAAATTGTATGTATCTGGATCTTTCCAGGCAGGAGGATGAGACATATCAAACATAGATTCACAGAGAGTGATAGAGTCATTTATGAAACAGAAGGAGGCCATTTGTCCCATCGAGTCCATACTGGCTCTCCATGGAGCAATCCAGTCAGTCCCACTCCCCCTCTCAATCACTGTAGTAAATTCATTTAGTTTAGTTTAGAGATACAGCACTGAAACAGGCCCTTCGGCCCACCGAGTCTGTGCCGACCATCAACCACCCATTTATACTAATCCTACACTAATCCCATATTCCTACCACATCCCCACCTGTCCCTATATTTCCCTACCACCTACCTATACTAGGGGCAATTTATAATGGCCAATTTACCTACCAACCTGTAAGTCTTTGGCATGTGGGAGGAAACCGGAGCACCCGGAGGAAACCCACGCAGACACAGGGAGAACTTGCAAACTCCACACAGGCAGTACCCAGAATTGAACCCGGGTCGCTGGAGCTGTGAGGCTGCGGTGCTAACCACTGCGTCACTGTGTCAAGTGTCCATGAACTCTCTCTTGAAATCAATGATTGTCTCTGCTTCCACCACACTTGTGATCAGTGAGTTCCAGATCATTAACACCCGCTGTGTAAAAGAAGTTTCCACATATTCCTCCTGCATCTCTTGTCCAAAACAAACAACAAAGAACTGTACAGCACAGAAACGGGCCATTCGGCCTTCCAAGCCTGCGCCGATCTTGATCTCTGTTTAAACTAAAACCTTCTTCGCTTCCGTGGACCGTATCCCTCTATTCCCATCCTATTCATGTATTTGTCAAGATGCCTCTTAAACGTCGCTATCGTATCTGCTTCCTCCTCCTCCCCTGGCAGCAAGTTCCAGGCACTCACCACCCTCTGTGGAAAGAACTTGCCTCGCACATCCCCTCTAAACTTTGCCCTCACATCTTAAACCTATGTTCCCTAGTAACTGACTCTTCCACCCTGGGAAAAAGCTTCTGTCTATCCACTCTGTCCATGCCGCTCATAACTTTGTAAACCTCTATCATGTCGCCCCTCCACCTCCGTCGTTCCAGTGAAAACAATCCGAGTTTATCCAACCTCTCCTCGTAGCTAATACCCGCCATACCATAAACATCCTGGTAAACCTTTTCTGGACCCTCTCCAAAGCTTCAACATCCTTCTGGTAGTGTGGCGACCAGAATTGCACACAATATTCCAAGTGTGGCCTAACTAAAGTTTTGTACAGCTGCAGCAAGACTTGCCAATTCTTATACTCTACGCCCCGACTGATGAAGATAAGCATGCCGTATGCCTTCTTGACTACCTTATCCACCTGCGTTGCCACTTTCAGTGACCTGAGGAGCTGTACACCCAGATCTCTCTGCCTGTCAATACTCCTAAGGGTTCTGTAATTTACTGTAAACTTCCCACCTGTATTAGATCTTCCAAAATGCATTACCTCACATTGCTCCGGATTAAACTCCATCTGCCATTTCTCTGCCCTAGTCTCCAACTGATCGATATCCTGCTGTATCCTCTGAGAATCCTCATCATTTTCCGCAACTCCACCAATCTTTGTGTCATCCGCAAACTTACTAATCAGACCGGCTACATTTTCCTCCAAATCATTTATATATACTACAAACAGCAAAGGTCCCAGCACTAATCCCTGCAGAACACCGCTAGTCACAGCCCTTCATTCAGAAAAGCACCCTTCCAATGCTACCCTCTGTCTTCTATGACCGAGTCAGTTCTGCATCCATCTTGCCAACTCACCTCTGATCCCGTGTGACTTCACCTTTTGTATCAGTCTGCCATGAGGGACCTTTTCAAAGGCTTTACAGAAGTCCATATAGACAACATCCACTGCCCTTCCTTCATCAATCATCTTCGTCACTGCCTCAAAAAACTCAGTCAAGTTAGTGAGACACGACCTTCCCTTCACAAGACCATGCTGCCTCTCGCTAATAAAGTCCATTTGTTTCCAAATGGGAGTAAATCCTGTCCCGAAGAATCCCCTCGAGTAATTTCCCTACCACTGACCTAAGGCTCACCGGCCTATAATTTCCTGGATTATCCTTGCTACCCTTCTTAAACAAAGCAATATCATTGGCTATTCTCCAGTCCTCTGGGACCTCATCTGCAGCCAATGAGGATACAAAGATTTCTGTCAAGGCCCCAGCAATTTCCTCCATTGCCTCCCTCAGTATTCTAGGGTAGATCCCATCAGGCCCTGGGGACTTATCTACCTTAATCTTTTCCAAGACGCCCAACACCTCCTCCTTTAAGATATCGACATAATCCAGACTATGTACACTCCCTTCCCTATACTCATCATCTATCCAGTCCTTCTCTTGGGTGAATACTGAGGCAAAGTATTCATTTCGCACCACGCCCATTTCCTCTGGCTCCACGCATAGATTCCCTCCTCTGTCCTTGAGTGGGCCAACCCTTTCCCTGGCTACCCTCTTGTTCTTTATATACGGATAAAAAGCCTTGGGATTTGCCTTCATCCTGTTTGCCAATGACTTTTCAGAACCTCTTTTATCCCTCCTGACTCCTTGCTTAAGTTCCTTCCGACTTTCTTTATATTCCTCAAGGGCTTTGTCTGTTCCCAGCCTTTTAGCCCTTACGAATGCTTCCTTTTTTTTGACTAGGCTCACAATATCCCACGTTATCCAAGGTTCCCGAAACTTGCCAAGCTTGTCTTTCTTCCTCACAGGAACATGCCAGTCCTGGATTCTAATCAACTGACGTTTGAAAGACTCCCACATGTCAGATGTTGATTTACCCTCAAACAGCCGCCCGCAATCTAATTCCTCAGATCCTCCCTAATATTGTTATAATTAGCCTTCCCGCAATTTAGCACCTTCACACGAGGACTGCTCTTATCCTTATCTACAAGTACCTTAAACCTTATGGAATTATGATCACTGATCCCGAAATACTCCCCGACGGAGACTTCGATCACCTGGCCGGGCTCTTTCCCCAATACCAGGTCCAGTACGTTCCCAATCTCGTTGGACGATCTACATATTGTTTGAGGAAGCGCTCCTGGATGCCCCTTACAAATTCTGCCCCATCCAAGCCCCTAGCACTAAGTGAGTCCCAGTCAACGTAGGGAAAGTTAAAATCATCCACCACAACGACCCTGTTGCCTTTACGCCCTTACAAAATCTGTCTACCTATCTGCTCCTCTATCGCCTGCTGGCTGTTGGGAGGCCTGTAGTAAACCGCCAACATCGTGAATGCACCCTTCCTATTCCTGAGCTCTACCCATATTGCCTCGCTGCATGACCCCTCCGAGGTGTCCTCCCGCAGTACAGCTTATTCACCACACTCCATGCTTTCATATACATGCACATTAACCTTCACGTAAATGTTATTACTTTCTCCCATTCTCTGATCCCACCTAATAACATTCTGAACCCTTCTATAGTGCTATCCAACTCTGCCCGTATTCTGTGCACCTTGGAATTCCTCTCTGATGCTTACTGCTGGTTCCCACACCCCTGCCAATTTAGATTAAACCCTCCCCAATAGCACTAACAAATATTCCCCACAAGGGAATTAGTTCCAGCTCTGTTCAGGTGTATATCGTCCAGCCTGTACAGATCCCACATTCTCCACAACTGGTCCCAGTGTCCAGGAATCTAAACCACCCCGCTTCTGCAGCATCCTTCCAGCCACACATCCATCTGTACTATCCACCTATGTCTCTACTCACTCGCATAGTGTACTGAGAGTAATCCGGAGATTACGACTTTGAAGTCCTGCTTGCTAACTACTTTCCCAGCTCCCTGAATTCTGACTGCAGGACAACCTCCCTCTTTCTGCCTCTGTCGTTGCTTCTGATGTGGACCACGACTGCTGGCTGTTCACCCTCCACCTTCAGGATGCTCTGCAGCCGCTGGAGTGATACCCTTGACCCTGACACCACGGAGGGAACACACAATCCTGGATACACATCTGCGGTTTCAGAAAACATTGACTATCGAATTTCCTATCACTATCAACATTCCAGTCTTCCCTGTACCCCCCCACCCCCCCCCCCCCTCCCGCCCCCAACCAGTACAGCTGAGACAGCCCTGGTACCATGGCCTTGCCTGTGGCTGCAGTCCCCAGATGAACCATCAGTATTGAATACTGGTTGGAGAATGAGATGCAGTCAGGAGTCTCCTGTGCTACCTGCTGATTCTTCTTGACGTGCTCTCCACAAATTACTCAACCTCACATATACACGACAGTGACATCCATGGTCCCACCATCTGCAGCTTGTACATCATCCAAGACAGCAGGATGAGGGGGAGGTGAGAGTTAAGTAGGGACATAAGGCAGGAACATAACATCATCCTGAGTGCTCTCGCTGATGCCGGATGCTACGGGTACTGTCACAGCCGGTCCCATGATGTGGAGAACCATCTCCTCCCTCAGGCTCAGGGGTGAAGGAATGCCTGGTCCTCGCTGGATCACTGCTGCTCCCTGTGATTATGGGCCACCTTGTCCTGTAAGAGGGAGGTCAAAATGCCAGTGATTGTGTTGCACTGTGTTTGTGTGATGTGCCTGCCATAGTTGAATAGCTGGAGGTATGTAGAGGTACTGAGAGGTGGGTGCGAATCTGGTATCAGTGGAAGGTGTGGAGGGTGAGGTGGAGTATGTGAATGTTAGGTGTGTGCCCTGAGTGTTAGGGACTGCTGATGGGTGAGTGATGGGGGTGTGGTACATTGAGCAGTGTGAGAGATTGGTGATGTTGGGGGTAGGAGATGCCTTTCGGAGATGAATTCACTGACATTGACCACCAGTGTGAGCTCATTAAACTTCTTCTGGATCTTCTGCCAGGTCGTCGGGGCCATGCTTCTTGCATTGACCTCCCTGACCACCTGCTCCCATTCCCTTCGGAGGGCGTTCCTTGAGGGTCTCCACCCCACCCCACAGAAGCATGGCCTCTCTCCTCCTGTCACCCACCATGACTAAGGACTCCAGCACTACATTCGTGAGCTGCAGAGCCCTCTCTCTGTCCTAGTATCCCATTTACCTTGTCTACAATTGCAGCATTCACAGTCAGCAGCAGCAGGCTCCTGTGATTCAGTGCTACCTCCCTTTAGAGGGACAGACTACCTTTAAGAGCGGAATCCTGGCAAACATCTGCCAGACCCACACACAGTCAGGTCCCTCTTCAGCGTGCAGACGGACAGCAGCGCAGTCATGCTCAGGGGCATGTAGAATTCGTGGAAATGTGGAGGCAGCAGGACGTTTGTATGTCACCTGTCAGAATAGGAACGGGTACGGGAAGATCATAACCCCTCTGCACAAAAGTGATGCAAACCCGATTTTCTTGCTCTTTCTATTTCCCTTTCCCTCTTTCACACTTTTTCTCTCTCTCTCTCTATCTTTCTCCCTCTCTCTTCACTCTCTGTCACTTGTTTATAGAATCAGAGATTGATGCAGCATAGAAGGAGGTTATTCGGCCCTTTGTATCAGTGCTGTCTCTTTGAAACAGCTGTTTAATTCGTTCCTCTCTCCTCCTCTTCCCCCAGATTCCTGTTTATTTTCTTTTTCCTTTTCAAGTATTTGTTAAATTCCCTTTTGAAATATATTATTGAATCTGCTTCCACCATGTTTTCAGGCAGTGAATTCCAGATCCCAACAACTTGCTGTGTAAGGAAAATCTTCGCATTTCACCTCTGGTTCTTAGTCAATTATCTTCAATCTGTGTCTTATTAATACGAAACTTTCATACACTGGGAACAGTTTCACATTAATTACCCTATCAAAACCCTTCATGATTTTGAATTCTATTTGAAATCTCCCCTTACCTTTCACTGCTCTAAAGAGAACAATCCCAGCTTTTCCAATCTCTCCACGTAGCTAAATTCCCAGATCCATGGTACCATTCTAGTAAATCATCTCCGTATCTTCACTAAGTCCTTGACGTCCTTATCAAAGTGTGGTGATCAGAATTGGACACAATTCTCCAGCTGGGACCATACCAATGATCTATAAAAATCAGCGTTTCCTCCTGAATTTTATTACTCTGTGCTGTGTGTATAATGCCAAGGACAAGATATGTTACCTTCAAAGATCTGTGTGTGTACAGCCCAGTTATCTCCAACTTTGCACCTACTTTATAACGGTACCATTTAGTTTATATTGTTCCTCCTCATACGTCCGACCCAAATGTTTCATTTCACACTTCGCTGTGTTAAATTACATCTGCCATGTTCCTGCCCATTTCAACAGCCAGTCTCTGTCTTCCAGAAGTCTGTTACTATCCTTCTCACTGTTTGTTAACATTTCTGAGTTTCCTGCCATTTAAAAACTTTGACACAAGCCCATTGAATTAACATACAGCAACTGTGATCCCAACAGTGACCCTGGGTAAACCCCACTGTACTTCCCTCCAGATGAACAACACCATTCTCCACTACTCTCTGCTTTCTGTCACTTAGCTAATTTCCTGCATGCTGTTATTGTAAATTAAACAAAAACTTCCATTTATGGAGCGCCTTCATGATCACTGCGTGTCCCAAATCGATTTACAATCAATGAGTACTTATTAAACCCTCGTCACTATTGTAATGTAGGAAAGATGGCAGAAAATTTCCGCACAGCAAGATCCCACAAACAGCAATGTGATAATGATCAGATCTTTAACATCCACCTGGGAGGGCAGATGTTGGTTTAATGTTTCATTCGATAGATGGCACATCTGGCAGAGCAATACTCCCTCAGTCATGTCACTGCAGTGTCAGCCTTGAATCTTGTGATCAAGTCCTGTTACTTGATTCTTGTGATCAAATGACACTTGATCCTAGAAGCTTGTGACTGAAAGGGGAAGAGATACAAACTGAGCCACTGCTGACATTGGTCCTTTAATCCCATGTGTTTCTAATTTGGTAACATGGCTGTGATGTGGTACTTTAACAAACGCCTGTTTAAAGGATAGGAATATTGGTCAAGGAGAGGCAAGAACAATCATAGAAACATAGAATAGCATTGCACTGAAGAAGGCCATTTGGTCCAACATGTCAGTGCTGGCCCTTTTGAAGATATTCCAGTTAGTCCCACACCCTGGCTCTTTTTTATATTCATTCATGGGATTTGGGCGTCACTGGCTTGGCCAGCATTTAATGCCCTTGTTACCCTTGAGAAGGTGATGGTGAGCTGCCTTCTTCAACCGCTGCAGTCCATCTGGAGTAGGGAGACCCACAGTGCTGTTAGGAAGGGATTTTGACCCAGCGATAGTGAAGGAACGGCGATATAGTTCCAAGTCAGGATGGTGTGTGACTTGAACGGGAACTTGAAGGTGGTGATGTTCCCATGTATTTGCTGCCCTTGTCCTTCTAGTTGGTTGAGGTCGTGGATTTGGAAGGTTCTGTCTAAGGAGCCTTGGTGCATTGCTGCAGTGCATCTTGTAGATGGTACACACTGCTGCTACAGTGCGTCTGTGGTGGAGGGAGTGAATGTTTGTAGATGGGGTGGCAATCAAGCGGGCTGCTTTGTCCTGGATGGTGTCGAGCTTCTTGAGTGTTGTTGGAACTGCACCCATCCAGGCAATCGGATAGTATTCCATCACACTCCTGACGTGTGCCTTGTAGATGGTGGACAGGCTTTGGGGAGTCAGGAGGATTCCTCGCCTCTGACCTGCTCTTGTAGCCACGTTATTTATATGGCTACTCCAGTTCAGTTTCTGGTCAATGGTAGCCTCTAGGATGTTGATAGTGGGAGCTTCAGCGGTGGTGATGCCGTTGAATATCAAGGGGAGATGGTTAGATTCTCTCTTGTTGGAGACGGTTATTGCCTGGCACTTGTGTGGTGCGAATGTTACTTGCCACTTGTCAGCCCAAGCCTGGATATTGTCCAGGCCTTGCTGCATTTCTACACAGACTGCTTCAGTATCTGAGGAGTCACGAATGGTGCTGAACATTGTGCAATCATGAGTGAACATCACCACTTCTGACCTTACTATTGAAGGTAAGTCATTGATGAAGCAGCGGTAGATGGTTGGGCCTGGGACACTACCCTGAGGTTCTCCTGCAGTGTTGCCCTGGAGCTCAGATGATTGACCTCCATAAACCACAACCATCTTCCTTTGCGCTAGTTATGACACCAGCCAGCGGAGGGTTTGAGATAATGAGGTAATGAGATCAGGAGCTGAGTGGCTGTAGCAGAACCTAAACTGAGCGTCACTGAGCAGGTTATTGCTAAGCAAGTGCTGTTTGATAGCACTGTCGGTGACACCTTCCATCACTTTACTGATGATTGAGAGTAGGCTGATGGGGCGGTAATTGGCCGGGTTGGTGCTGTCCTGCTTTTTGTCTGCAGAACATACCTGGGCAAGTTTCCACATGACGGTGCTTCTGATATGACCTCCTTTTTCCTCTACAGAGGATTTCCCCCTACTGTGGTTGACAGGGCCCTCAAGCGTGTCTGACCCATTCCCCGCACCTCTACCCTCACCCCTTCCCCTCCCTCCCAGAACCGTGACAGAGTTCCCCTTGTCCTCACTTTTCATCCCACCAGCCTCCATATCCAAAGGATCATCCTCCGCCATTAGCGCCACCTCCAGCGTGATGCCACTACCAGTCGCATCTTCCCCTCCCTTCCCCTGTCAGCATTCCGAAGGGATCATTCCCTCCGCGACACCCTGGTCCACTCCTCCATTACCCCCACCACCTCGTCCGCATCCGAGGGCACCTTCCCCTGCAATCGCAGGAGGTGTAATACCTGCCCATTTACCTCCTCTCTCCTCACTATCCCAGGCCCCAAACACTCCTTTCAGGTGAAGCAGCGATTTACTTGTACTTCTTTCAATGTAGTATACTGTATTCGCTGCTCACAGTGTGGTCTCCTCTACATTGGGGAGACCAAGCGCAGACTGGGTGACCGCTTTGCGGAACATCTCCACTCAGTCCGCAATCAGGACCCTGAGCTTCCAGTTGCTTGCCATTTCAACACTCCCCCCTGCTCTCATGCTCACATCTCTGTCCTGGGATTGCTGCAGTGTTCCAGTGAACATCAACGCAAGCTCGAGGAACAGCATCCCATCTACCGATTAGGCACACTTCAGCCTGCCGGACTGAACATTGAGTTCAACAATTTCAGAGCATGACAGCTCCCCATTTTACTTTCATTTTTAGTTAGTTTTTCTTCCTTTTTTCTTTTCTTTCTCTTTTTTTATTACATCCTTTTTTACATTTTTGCAATCCTTTTTTTTTGCATTTATTTCATTTCATCTTAGTTTGTTCAGTTTGCTTACCCACTGTTTTTTTCAGGTTTGCACTTGCTGCTGTTCAATAATCAGTGTATTTACACCTAATCTGTACTAATGCTTTGTCTTTCAACACACCATTAACATATTGTTTGCCTTTGCTCCGTGACCTTTTGGTCAGCTATGTGGCCTGGTCCAATCTGCACCTTCTCCTTTGTTATCTCTTGCCCCACCCCCACCTCACTTGCTTAGAATCTGTGACTTTTCTAATATTTGTCAGTTCCAAAGAAGGGTCACTGACCCGAAACGTTAACTCTGCTTCTCTTTCCACAGATGCTGCCAGACCTGCTGAGTGATTCCAGCATTTCTTGTTTTTGTTTCAAGTTTCCACATTGTCGGCTTGATGCCAGTGTTGTAGCTGTACTGGAACAGCTTGGCTAGGGGCGTGGCAAGTTCTGGAGCACAGGTCTTGAGTACTATTGCCGGAATATTGGCAGGGCCCATAGACTTTGCAGTATCCAATGCCTTCAGTCGTTTCTTGATATCACGTGGAGTGAATCGATCCCTGAGAAACAGTACTGTATACTCCCCTCCACCTCCAGTCTGAACAATGACTGTTCACCACTTCTCTCTGCTTTCTGTCCCTGAGTCACTGTCATATCCACACTATCACTGTCACATTCATCCATGTCTTCCATTTCTGAGAACAAGTCTATGAAATCTCATTTGATCACAGGCCTTTTGAAAGTCTATATACCCAAATTGATATACACGAGTAGGGGCGGAACATGTTGGTATGGTCCTTAATGAATACTTTGTATCTGTCTTAACAAAATGGGGGGACGATGCAGATATTGTGGTTAAGGAGGAAGAGTGTGAATTATTGGATGTGATATACATAGGGAGAGAGGAACTATTAATGGGATTAGCATCCTTGACAGTTGATCCATCACCAGGGCCAGTTGAAATGTATCCTAGGCTGTCAAAAGAGGTGAGAGAGGAAATAGCAGAAGGTCTGACCATCATTTTCCAGTCCTCGCTGGATACAGGTGTAGTGCCAGAGGATTGGTGAACTGTTAAAATGTTACCTCTTTAAATATGGAGCAAGGGATAGACCGAATAATTGCAGGCCAGTCAGTCAAACCTCAGTAGTGGGCACATTATTGGAATCTATTCTGAGAGACAGGAAGAAGTGTCACTTAGAAAGGCACACGTTAATCACGGATAGTGAGCATGGAATTGATAAGGGAAGATATTGTTTGACCAAATTGATTGAATTTTTCGAAGAAGTAGCAAGGGTGATAGATGAGGGTAGTGCAGTTGATATGGTCTACATGGATTTTGGCAAGGCTTTTGCCAAGGTCCCATGTGGCGTACGAGTTAAAAAAATAAAATCCCATGGGATCCAGGGAAATTCAGCAAGCTGGATGCAAAATTGGCTCACTGACGGGAAACAAAGGATGATTGTTGACGGGTGTTTTACTGACTTGAGGCCTGTTTCCAGTGACGTTCCACAGGGCTCAGTACTGGACTTCCTGCTTTTTTGTAGTATATATTAACGATTTGAACGTAAATGTAGGGGGCATGATCAGGATGTGTGCAGATGGTACACAGATTGGTCGTGCGGTAGATAGCGAGGAGGATAGCTGTAGGCTGCAGGAAGATATTGATGGCAGAAAAGTGACAAATGGAATTCAACCTGGATAAGTGTAAGGTGATGCAATTGAGGAGGTCAAACAAGGCAAAGGGATAGACGATTAATAGGAAAATACTGAGAAGTGTAGAGGAAGTGAGGGACCTTGGAGTCAATGTCCACTGATCCCTGAAGGTAGCAGGTCAGGTCGATAAGGTGGTTGAGAATGCATACGGAATCCTTTCCCTTATTAGCAGAGGTATAGAATACAAGAGCAGGAAGGTTATGCTGGAACTGTATAAATCAATGGTTAGGTCGCAACCTGAGTACTGTGTGCAGTTTTTGTCACCTCATTACACAAAGGATGTAATTTCACGAGAGAGGGTACAGAGGAGATTTACGAGGTTGTTGCCAGGACTGGAAAAATGCAGCGATGAAGAAAGATTAAATCGGCTGGGGTTGTTCTTCTTGGAACAGAGAAGGCTGAAGGGAGATCTGATTGAAATTGACATAATTTTGTGGGGCCTGGATAGAGTGGAGGTGAAGAGTCTATTCACCTTAGCAGAGAGATCAGTGACTAGGGGGCAGTGACTTAAAGTGCTTGGTAGAAGGACCAGCGGGGAATTGAGGAGAAGCTTGTTCACCCAAAAATACAGAATTGGCTCAGTGGCAGGAAACAAAGGGCAATTGTTATAATAAAAGCAAAATACTGCAGATGCTGGAAATCTGAAGTAAAAACAAGAAATGCTGGAAATACTCAGCAGGTCTGTCAGCATCTGTGGAGGGAGAAGCAGAGATAATGTTTCACGTCAGTGAAGAAGGGTCACTGACCTGTAACGCTAACTCTGCTTCTCTGTCCACAGATGCTGCCAGACCTGCTGAGTATTTCCAGAATTACTTGTTTTTATGAAAGTGTAATTCTTGAGGGGTATTTTAGTGACTGGAGGACTGCTTCCATTGGCATTCCACAGGGTTCAGCCCTGGGTCCCCTGTTTTTAGTGAGGGTCTAGAACTTACTGCCTGAAAGGATCGTTGAGGCAGAATCCCTGCACACATTCAAAAGGAGTCTGGATGTTCAACTCAAGTGCCATAATCCGCAGGGCTATGGATCAAATGCTGGAAGGTGGGATGTGAATAGGTGGATCATTTATCGGCCGGCACAGGCACAATGGGCCAAGCGGCCTCTTTCTGTGTCTTAAACTTTTTATGATTATATTACATGAAACACGCTATCCTCAGTAACACTCACAGCTACATCCTCAACGAACTCGATCAAGATTATCAGAAATGATTTTCCATTAACCTATCCATGCTACTTGTCATTGATTAACCCATGTTTTTACAAGCAAGATATATTTTTGTGCTGGGTTATGACCTCCAGAATTTTCCAACCACCAACGTTAGACTGATAGTTACAGGGTTTATCCAACCTCTACTTTTTTAAACAGTGTAACATTTACCCTGCAGTCCTCTGGCATCAATCCCATATCCAAGGAGGATTGAAATATTCTGTCCAGTGCCTCTGTTATTTTCACCATTCCTTCCCTCAGTAACTATCATACATCCCATCCAGACTGGATAAATGTTCTACTTTACTGTGATACAAAATATGTTGGACTGAAATGTGTTAACTGAACCTGTTTGTTCAGTGACTGTAATTAATATCAGTCTCCATGGACCCTAATGGTGTCACTGGAGGGTTTCCCTCTTCTATTAAGAAGGGACTCCTTTCAATGTGTTATCCGTTAGTGTCAATGGGAGCATCAACCCAGGCACTAACAGGATTCAGCGGCTGCAGAGAGAGGGAGAGGATAGATCATAATCTGAACAATAGATTGGAATGTTACAACAATGGGTCAGAATCTGAGAACAATAGATTGGAATCTTACAACAATGGACAGGAGTTTATCCGATTGGTTTGGCCTGGTTACTGCAGATTCTTATTGGATAACATTAGAATGGCGGATCTTTTATGCTCTGAAGACGATTCAATTTATTTACTATCCCATCCTCGCTATTATTGGTGTCCCTGGTAAGTCTCTGTATCCAACTATTAGATTCATAAACCATATTTCACTGATTTAGTGTTCTTGTCATTTAAATCGTGAGAAGACTGAAACCGTTATCTTCAGTTTCTGTCACAAATTCCATTCCCTGTCCATGATCTGCATCCCCCTCGCTAGCCATTGTCTGAGGTGGAACCAAAAAGTTTACAACCTCTGGTATCTATTTAATGCTGAGCTGAGTTCTTCCCCATATTCTCTCCATCCCCAACCCTGCCAATTGTTATGGCCAGCTGATGAGGGGTCAAAGTCGCTCCTCTTTATTTGACCACAACAGTGTTTGTCCTTTATAAACAGTGAATATGTTAACGTCTCAGTGAGTTTTTACATTTTACCTTTGGACTGATGGTGAAGGAACCGATTGGACTGGTTCTCTTGAGTTTAAACATGAAAGAGGTGAGTTTATTATACTTAAAAATATAAACCCGATCTAAATAAAATCATTAAAATAAATAGAACATATTTATGCACACACTCACACGAGAATCACACAGAAATAGATTACAGAGTGACAAGTAAATTTGTGATTGGATTGGAGTCTAGAATAAATATTTAAAAAAAACTAATTCTGTGAGGTTTGACCATTCTGTGGTCTTCCTGCTGAAGTTGTATCCTTGAAGTCATTTTGTGGTCAAAGTACAGGTTGTGGCTTATCCACATAGCTCAGGGATTTCTTTGAGGCAGACTTGTAGCTGGCTTTCTTCCCCTGGTTACTCTGTCTGTAGCAATCTGTAGGCTTGGAGGGCCCACAGTCGCATGTGGTTTTCAAATTTGTGATGTTATCTGGAGAGAGAGACGGAGAGAGATGGAGGGATGTGGGGGGAACACAGCCCTTCTGCTTCTGCACAGTTTGAATCACTGACTTGTCTGTTTTTGTCCAGGGAAAACTCTCAGCTTTCACAGTGATAGACAGTCTCCTGACTGCCTCAGTGTATTCGCTGGACCCTTACAATGAGATTCAAGGTTAGGAACTTCTATCTCCCCAGGGCTCAGGATACCAGTATTTACTGTTGGAGAAGTTTGCTCTTTCAAAGTCAATGTGTCAGGATGACCTTGTATGCCGTGTTAATGAATGTAATCTTAGGTAATTCAATCACTGGAGCAAGCCAATGATTTGGGTCCAGGCTCATCAGACATGTGTCTCCTATTGTAGGCCTTCGAATGTGAAAAGGTGTGTCAGATGCCAATTGCAGTGGGCATCTTGGCTGCCAGGTATTTCAAGGTTAACTGCAAGATTTATTTTCTATTAAAAGTTTACTGTAAGTTTCCAAACGATGAATTAAATTTCATAATTTGGCATATTGTGTTATCTTGACACCGCCACAGCACACGGGGAAAAATGTGATAACAAGAACATTTCATTGCAGAATTGTGGGAGTCAAAAGAAGAAAGCACACATTCATTCTCAATCATCGCTTCCCAAACTGACATATTAATCTTAGAATTACTGCAGCTGACAATGTCTGTTACAGTTGGACTGATTTAATGTTTTGATGTTTTGTCTGGGATGGTTCTGTGTCGGAATCGACCCTGGACATTGCATCAGCGATTACATTACTTTTTTTCTCTCCTGCAATGAATCTTTAACCATTCAGGTTCCTTCACCTTGATAATCTTCCTCCCTGAACCGACAGTGTGTAATAAATTGTTTATTTAGACCCTGTGAGGTGTCTGAGATTTCCTCTGGGCCTTTGTTCTTGCTGACTTTGGCTTTGAAATTGTTGGGTTTGATTAGCTTTGTATTTGGGACCTGATCATTGTGTTCTTCAGTGGGTGGATCCACACTGACCTTATTTTAGCTTTCTGGTGAGGTACACAAGTGCTGTTTACTTTAGAGTATTTTACCTTCCCTTTTCCCTCTACTATGGGGTGCATCATTTTTCTAACCAGCCCCATGTCCTCTGGGAGTTTATGGCTCTCAGGTGGCTGTCCATCTTTCACTGCACTCTCCTGCGGCACCTCGACTCGGTGAAGCATCTCCCTCACTATTGGCTTGCCTTTTGGGGAATTTTCCTTTGTCGTTGCATATTTCTGTAAATGCTGTTCGTTGCCTCATTGACCTGAATTTAAGAAGGAGAATGTGGGATCTAATTTATCTAACATTTCAGGGTTGGCAAATCGGAGAGTAGGGGGTTCTATTTGGGAATCCTCCTGGCCCTCCTCGAACCTGTCCTCACTGTCCTTTTCAATCCTTCCCTCCTGACAGTCTGACAGATCTGTACTTGTCAGTCCTCTCCACAGCCTTTGCTTTTTTCCGTTGGTCTGGGTGTCAATTAAATAATTGACCCGCTATTCCTTTTGCCACTCGACATGGACCACTGACCCGGGATTTCAGGGGTTCACCCTGCATTGGGAATAGTAACAATACATGGTCTCTGTCCTGAAATGTTTTGGCCTTGGCATTTTTGCCTGCTTACCTTTTCATAACTGCCTGGGAGATCTTTAGGTGTTCTTGGAGCAATTTCACAGGCTGTCGTGAGCCACTCCCGGAGCATGGGAATGTAGTCTAACATGGAAGACTCATCCCTGTGTCCCAAAAACTTCTCCTTGATTAGTTTAAGAGGACCTCGTGTCCATAAACTAATTCAAAGAGACTAAAGCCAGTAGACTCACTGGATCAGTTCCTGGTAACCAACAGGTGGAATCCCATCCCTTTGTCCCAGTCATGGGGTTACTCATAGCAGTATGGCCTGATCATTGTCTTTAGGGTCTGGTGGTACTGCTCCAAAGCTCCTTGTGACTGTGGGTGGTAGACTTTAGCTGTGTTATGTCTAGAATACCCATGACCTTTTCAAAATACTGGACGTAAAATGTGTGCCCTGATCCATCTGAATCTCAGCAGGCTGCCCATAACGGGTTAGCCCCTCCACAACTACCTTGGAAGAGATAGTTCTTCGGGGGAATGGCTTCTGGGAATCGGGTCACCACATTCGTAATGGTGAGAAGATACTGGCAGTCCCGTTTTTTCTTCAGCAGGTGTCCCACACAATCCACCAGCATTCTGCTGAAGGGTTCCACAAAATCTGGTATGGGAATTGGGGGTGAAGGTTTTATTGCAGGTTGGAGCTTCCCCACAACATGGCAGGTGTGACCAGTTTTACAGAACTCCACCACATCTTTGTGGAGTTGTGGTCAGTCAAAATGCTGTCTTATGTGGGCATTAAATTTTCATGCATGAACATGTCCAGTCATTGGAGGTTCGTGGGCCATTGATATTTCTTTAAGGGACCTCAGCGGCACCACTATCTGGTGAAGCACTGTCCACTCTTCATCCGCAGGTCTGTGAGGAGGTCTCCACTTCCTCACCAGCACCTCATTCTTTAAACAGTAGCACTCTGCAACTCCCTCTGCTTCAGTTTTGGTTTGGACAGTCTGTGCTATATTTTAACACTGGGTCGAGTTGTTGAGCCTCAACTAAGGAAGATCTGTTTAACACATCCTTTGTGTTCTCTACCTTCCCAAAGAAGGTTTCAGACAACCAGACAGTAGGGTCATCCATCTCCAGTGTCAGTTCAGCCACCTCTCATGGGGATTGTTTAGCCATGGACCCAGTCAATACAGAATCAGGGAGAATGTTGGGGACCTTCTCCTGCAACTGCTCTGTGTCCCTGATCTCTTGTGGTCTCTCCAGAACCTTTGCGGAAGCTGCAACTTTTTCCCTGCCAAATCAATACCCAGGAGCAGGTCCCCATGACTACTGGTCCTGAAAATAGGTCGCACTCCAAGTGCACCTAATAAAATGGTATGGACATATACTGTCTTCCAATACCATTCTCTAACACTCTAGCATTCACTGCACTCTCGGAGAAAGGTCATGCCTATTCCCATCAGAAGGGATTAGGTGGCCCCTTTATCATTGAGTGTTATCAGGGCTTACATACCTCACTAAAGGGGTATAGGGTCTCTTTTCCCTGGGATTCAAAATCCTAGTAACGCTCAAGGATTTTGTTAAGTTTTCCCCAACTCTCTGTGGTATTGTTACTGTGTCGGACTGTTACAGTTAAGGGCACAGCCTGATCTGCTGTGCTTTCCATCAGGGCCCGTTTTCCTGCACTGATCTGGTGGACCCTGAGTAATCCTACAGGTCTTCCCCATCACTTACAGCATTCAACTCGATGGTGACCTGCCTTACTGCAGTGGAAACACACAGATCATTGGCCATTACTCCTGCTATCAGTCCTATTTGGCCTGAGCGTGGGCCCCTGGGTGTCCAGATTTTCCTCCTTGCCCTTGGCTGTTCAGGCTCTTATCACCCTCCCACCTTTTATTCCCGGGTCTTTGGGGTGACGAGGGAATGCATTCCCTTTGGGGTTAAGGCCTTGTGTACATGGAAAAAAATCATCATCCAGAATTGCAACCTTCCTGGCTCTTAGAACCTTTTTTCCTCTATGTGGGTTTTAGTGGGAGTGGGAATGAGTTTTCGAACTCCTCGACAAGGATCACCACTCTGAGGTTTACATATGTGGGCTGTATCCTGATTTTCCGTATCTGCGAGTCAGAGGCAAACATAAAAACGGACTGCAAAAACTTCTATAGGTACGGAAAAAGGAAACATTTGGGTAAGACGTGTATGTGTCCATTACAGGCAGAGTCAGGGGAATTTATAATGGGGAATCGAGAAATCGCAGAGAAGCTAAATGATCACTTTGTGTCTGTCTTCACTGAGAAAGCTACAAGAAATATCCCAGAATTAGAGATCCAAGGGATGAGGGGGAATGTGGAAGTGAAGGAAATTAATATTAGTAAGAAGTTTGTGTTGGAGAAATTAATGGGGTTGAAGGTTGATAAATCCCCAGGACTTGACATTCTAAATTCCAGAGTGTTGACAGAGGTAGCTATGGAGACAGTGGGTTCATGGGTGATCACCTTCTGGAACGGTTCCAGCACATTGGAAGGTCGCAAATGTCACCCCACGATTTAAGAAAGGAGGGAGAGAGAAAACGGGGAATTACTGACCTGTTAGCCTTACATCAATAGTAGGGAAAATGGCAGAATCTATCATAAAGGATATGATAAATGGATGTAGTATATTTGGATTTTCAGATGAATTTTTGATAAAGTCCCCCACAAGAGGTTGGTTAGTAAAATTGAAGCACATGGGATAGGACGTAATATACTGGCATGGATTAAGGATTGGTTAACAAGCATAAAACAGAGAGTAGGAATAAATGTGTTATTCTGGCTTTGGCAGGCTGTGACTAGTGGGGTAAGCAAAAAGGAAACATTTGGGTAAGTACTTGGGCCCCATCTGTTCACAATATGTATCATTGATCTAGAGGTGGGGACCAGAATAATATTCCCAAGTTTGCAGATGATACAAAAAGATGTGGGAATGTATGTGTTGTGAGGAAGGTGCAAAGTGGCTTCAAGGGAATTTGGACAGACTACGTGCGAGGGCAAGAACGTGGCAGATGGAATATAATGTGGAAAATATGAGGTTATCCACTTTGGAAGGAGGAATAGATGTGCAGGGTATTTCTTGAATGGTAAGAAATTAGAAAGTGTAGATGTAAAAAGGGAAATTGCTGTCCTTGTCAATAAGTCACTGAAAACCGACAAGCAGGGACAGCAAGCACTTAAGAAGGCTAATGGTATGTTCGCCTTTAGCTCAAGAGAATTTGAGTACAGGAGTGGTGAAGTCTTGCTTCAATTGTATGGAACCTTGTGAGACCACAACAGGAGTACTGTGTGCAGCTTTGCTCCCCTTACTTTAGGAAGTATAATATTGCAATCGGGGGAATGCAACGAAGATTCACTAGACGTGTTCCTGGGATGGCAGGACTGTCCTATGAAGAGATTGGGAAAACTGGGCCTATATTCTCTAGAATTTTGAATTGAAAATGTGAATCTTTGGAATTCTCTACCCCAGAGGGCTGTAGAAGCGTAATCATTCAGTATGTTTGAAGCAGAGATTGACAGATTTCTAAATACAAATGACATAAAGGGATATGTAGATAGTGTGGTAAAAAGGAATTGAAATGGATGATAACCCATGATCGTTTTGAATGGTGGGGCAGACTACATGGGCTGAATGGCCTACTCCTGCTCCTATGTTCCTAAGCTGCTTAACTCTTTCAAACTGGAGGTAAGTTCGCTCAGGCTACATTCGGAGTGTTCCGAATTTTTGGTGGGACGCTTCTGATACTATCTCGTATGCACCCTGGATAGCATTTTTATTCATCTCAGAATCTGATGAACTTTCATCTGGGAACAGTGAATAAACCTCATGGACTTTTCCTGTTACTTTGCTTTATAAAAACAGTGTCCAGCTCTCTGCTGCCATTTCAGCTGCTTTGCAAGTTTTTCAAAAGTGACGAAAAATCTGCCACATCCTCCTCATTGACCTTTGGAATGAACTGGGATAACTTTAACAGCTGAGCACATGGTCCTGAGCTATGGGCAGCTCCCTCACGAGCTGTGCCTTCACTGGGTGTACTGGGTCTTCCTCTAGTTGTTTGAGCCGCCTTAACTCCCTTTCCTCCTTCTCCTTCTGTTACACTCTTATTTTGTCCCTTTCTCTCACTCTGCTCTTTCTCGATCTCTCTGGATTTCTAATTCTAATCTCTTCTGTTCCAACTTTACCTTACTCTATCTGTTAGTGATTCTAACTCTGTTTGAGTCTCAGCTTCAAGTGAAAAATGATTAGCCAAAGGGCGTAGAATATTGGATTTCCTCGCTTTTGGACGGAGAGTAATCCCTAACTGTCCAGCTACATTACTCAAATTTTCAACAAAGAGGGATTTTAACCTGTACCGAGTTACTTCACTCTGTATGTAACTCTTTTATGCCAATGTAACTCCTTTATTCAAAAAGGGAGGGAGACAGAAAGCAGGAAGATTATGAGGCCCATAGATAGGGCAGAGAAGAAGAAACTTTTCCCTTAGCAGAGGTGTCAATAACCGGGGGCCATTGATTTAAGGTCAGGCGCAAGTGGTTTCGAGGAGATTTGAGGAAGAAAAAATATTTCACTCAGAGGGTGGCTGGAATCTGGAACACACTACCTGTAAAGATGGTAGAGGCAAGAACGCTCACAACACTTAAGAAGTATTTAGATGAGCACTTGAAATGCCATAGCATACAAGGTTATGGGCCAAGTGCTGTAAAAGGGGATTAGAATGGACAGGCTTGATGGCCGGCAGAGACAGAGTGGGGTGAAGGGACTGTTTCTGTGCTGTAGGACTCTGTGCATCTATGACACATCCAATTTCTGATTTGTTGTTGCGTTATGATCACTAGAACCTCCAGATTTCTGTTAAAGCCAGGTGAGTAGGGGTCCCAGGCTCTCCTCTTGTCCTATCTTTTATTTCACTGCAGCGGGGCGTATTCCTTTTTAGCAGTGGACATTCTGACAATCTCAGTGAGCATTTTACCTTTTACCTTTGTTGTGATCGTGAAAGAACCAATCGGACAGGTTTTCTTGAGTTTAAACAAGAGGTGAGTTTATTATACTTAACAATCTAAACTGAATATAAATAAAATAGTAAAAATACACACATTCATGCACACACACAGACATGCAAATCACACAGAAATAAAGTATAGAGTGAGAACAAAGAACAAAGAAAATTACAGCACAGGAACAGGCCCTTCGGCCCTCCAAGCCTGCGCAGATCCAGATCCTCTATCTCAACATGTCGCCTATTTTCTAAGGGTCTGTATCTCTTTGCTTCCTGCCCATTCATGTATCTGTCTCGATACATCTTAAAAGATGCTGTCGTGCCCACGTCTACCACCTCAGCTGGCAATGCGTTCCAGGCACCCACCACCCGCTGCGTAAAGAACTTTCCACGCATATCCCCCCTAAACCTTTCCCCTCTCACTTTGAACTCGTGGCCCTTGGTATTTGAATCCCCCACTCTGGGAAAAAGCTTCTTGCTATCCACCCTGTCTCTACCTCACATGATTTTGTACACCACAATCAGGTCCCCCCTCAACCTCCGTCTTTCTAATGAAAATAATCCTAATCTACTCAACCTCTCTTCATAGCTAGCGCCCTCCATACCAGGCAACATCCTGGTGAACCTCCTCTGCAACCTTTCCAAAGCATCCACATCCTTTTGGTAATGTGGCGACCAGAACTGCATGCAGTATTCCAAATGTGGCCGAACTAAAGTCTTATACAACTGTAACATGACCTGCCAACTCTTGTACTCAATACACCGTCCGATGAAGGAAAGCATGCCGTATGCCTTCTTGACCACTCTATTGAACTGCGTTGCCACCTTCAGGGAACAATGGACCTGAGCACCCAAATCTCCATGTACATCAATTTTCCCCAGGACTTTTCTATTTACTGTGTAGTTCACTCTTGAATTGGACCTTCCAAAATGCATCACCTCGCATTTGCCCTGATTGAACTCCATCTGCCATTTCTCTGCCCAACTCTCCAATCTATCCATATTCTGCTGTATTCTCTGACAGTCCCCTTCACTATCTGCTCCTCCATCAATCTTAGTATCGCCTGCAAACTTGCTAATCAGACCACCTATGCTTTCCTCCAAATCATTTATGTATATCACAAACAACAGTGGTCCCAGCACGGATCCCTGTGGAACACCACTGGTCACACGTCTCCATTTTGAGAAACTCCCTTCCTCTGCTACTCTCTGTCTCCTGTTGCCCAGCCAATTCTTTATCCATCTAGCTAGTACACCCTGGAACCCATGCGACTTCACTTTCTCCATCAGCCTACCATGGGGAACCTTATCAAACGCCTTACTGAAGTCCATGTATATGACATCTACAGCCCTTCCATCATCAATCAACTTTGTCACTTCCTCAAAGAATTCTGTTAAGTTGGTAAGACATGACCTTCCCTGCACAAAACCATGTTGCCTATCACTGATAAGCCCATTTTCTTCCAAATGGGAATAGATCCTATCCCTCAGTATCTTCTCCAGCAGCTTCACTACCACTGACGTCAGGCTCACCGGTCTATAATTACCTGGATTATCCCTGCTACCCTTCTTAAACAAGGGGACAACATTAGCAATTCTCCAGTCCTCCGGGACCTCACCCGTGTTTAAGGATGCTGCAAAGATATCTGTTAAGACCCCAGCTATTTCCTCTCTCGCTTCCCTCAGTAACCTGGGATAGATCTCATCCGGACCTGGGGACTTGTCCACCTTAATGCCTTTTAGAATACCCAACACTTCCTCCCTCCTTATGCCGACTTGACCTAGAGTAACCAAACATCTGTCCCGAACCTCAACATCCGTCATGTCCCTCTCCTCGGTGAATATCGATGCAAAGTACTCGTTTAGAATCTCACCCATTTTCTCTGACTCCACGCATAACTTTCCTCCTTTGTCCTTGAGTGGGCCAATCCTTTCTCTAGTTACCCTCTTGCTCATTATATATGAATAACTGGCTTTGGGACTTTCCTTAACCCTGTTTGCTAAAGATATTTCATGACCCCTTTGAGCCCTCTTAATTCCTCGTTTCAGATTGGTCCTATATTCCCGATATTCTTTCAAAGCTTCGTCTTTCTTCAGCCTCCTAGACCTTATGTATGCTTCCTTTTTCCTCTCAGCTAGTCTCACCATTTCACCTGTCATCCATGGTTCCCTAATCTTGCCATTTCTATTCCTAATTTTCACAGGAACATGTCTCTCCTGCACGCTAATCAACCTCTCTTTAAAAGCCTCCCACATATCAAATGTGTATTTACCTTCAAACAGCTGCTCCCAATCTACATTTCCCAGCTCCTGCCGAATACTGGTATAGTTGGCCTTCCTCCAATTTGGCACTCTTCCTTTCGGACCACTCTCGTCTTTGTCCATGAGTATTCTAAAACTTATGGAATTATGACCACTATCCCCAAAGTAGTCCCCTACTGAAACTTCAACCATCTGGCCGGGCTCATTCCCCAACACCAGGTCCAGTATGGCCCCTTCCCGAGTTGGACTATTTACATACTGCTCTAGAAAACCCTCCTGGATGCTGCTTATACATTCTGCTCCATCCAGACCTCTAACACTAAGTGAGTCCCAGTCAATATTGGGAAAATTAAAGTCTCCTATCACCACCACCCTGTTGCTCCTACATCTTTCCATAATCTGTTTACATATTTGTACCTCTATCTCACGCTCGCTGTTGGGAGGCCTGTAGTACAGCCACAACATTGTTACCGCATCCTTCCTATTTCTGAGTTCTGCCCATATTGCCTCACTGCTCGAGTCCTCCATAGTGCCCTCCTTCAGCACAGCTGTGATATCCTCTTTGACCAGTAATGCAACTCCTCCACCCCTTTTACCTCCCTCTCTATCCCGCCTGAAGCATCGATATCCTGAGATATTTAGTTGCCAATCATGCCCTTCCCTCAACCAAGTCTCAGTAATAGCAATAACATCATACTCCCAGGTACTAATCCAAGCCCTAAGTTCATCTGCCTTACCTATTACACTTCTTGCATTAAAACAAATACACCTCAGACCACCAGTCCTTTTCCGTTCATCATCTGCTCCCTGCCTACTCTTTCCCTTAGTCACGCTGACCTCATTATCCCGTTCCCTACAGGCTTTAGTTACTACCTCCTTACTGTCCACTGACCTCCTCATTTGGTTCCCATCCCCCTGCCACATTAGTTTAAACCCTCCCCAACAGCGTTAGCAAAAGCACCCCCAAGGACATTGGTTCCAGTCCGGCTCGGGTGTAGACCGTCCAATTTGTAATTTCGTACTAAATTTCGATTCGGATTAGAGTCCAGAATAAATAAAAAATAAACAAAATCTGTGTGATTTTGTAATTCTGTGGTCTGCACCTTTGCCTCCCTTATTTATGAGTGTCATATCATCTGCAAGAGTATTAATTATTTTGTTTTACATATAAGTTTATGTCACTAGTATGTTTATCTATATGTCAGGAAGAGCACTGGTTTTAATACTGACCCCTGAAAAACAGCACTGTATACTCCCTCTCCCCCAGTCTGAACAATGTCTGTTCACCACTTCTCTCTGCTTTCTGTCCCTGAGTCAGTGTCATATCCACATTATCACTGTCACAATAATCCATGCCTTCCATTTTTCATAACAAGTCTATGAAATGTCTTTTGATCACAGGCCTTTTAATAGTCCAGATACATAACAGGAAACACACAATCCTCATCAACACTCACAGTTAGATCATCAACAAACTTGATCAAAATTATCAGACATGATTTTCCATTAATCTACCCGTACTGTTTGTCATTTAATATCACATGTTTTTCCAAGAATCATATATTTTTGTACTGGGTCACGGCCTCTAGAAATTTCCAACCACCGACTTTAGACTGACTGGTCAGTAGTTATAGGGTTTATCTAATGTCTCCTTATTTAAACAGCTTGTAACATTTACAACCCTCCAGTCCTTTGTCATCACTCCCAGATCCAAGGAGGATTGAAAGCTTCTGGCCAGTGCGTCTGCTATTTCCACATTCCTTCCCTTAACAAACCTCATATATCCCATCTAGACTGGGTAAATCTTTGACACTACTGTGGTATAAAAAGTGTTGGATTGAAAGGTGTTAACTGAACCTGTTTGTTCATTGACTGTAATTAACGTCAGTCTCCAAGGACCCTAATGATGTCACTGGAGGGCTTCCCTCTTCTATTAATAACGATCTCCTTCCAATGTGCTGGCTCATAGTGTCCAGAGATCAGCGGCTCCAGAGAGCGAGAGAGGAGAGATCAGAATCTGAGAACAATAGATTGGAATGTTACAACAATGGGTCACAATCTGAGAACAATAGATTGGAATGTTACAGCAATTGGTCAGAATCTGAGAACAATAGATTGGAATGTTACAACAATTGGTCAGAATCTGAGAACAAAGGATTGGAATGTTACAACAATGGGTCAGAATCTGAGAACAATGGATTGGAATGTTACAACAATGGGTCAGAATCTGAGAACAATGGATTGGAATGTTACAACAATGGGTCAGAATCTGAGAACAATGGATTGGAATGCTATAACAATGAACAGCAGGATTTTCTCCTATTGGTTTAGCCTCGTTACTGCAGATTATTTTTGGATAACATTAGAGTTGCGGATCTATTATGCTCTGAAGATGATTCAAACGATTTACTATTCCATCCTCGCTATTATTGGTGTCCCTGGTAAGTCTCTGTATCCAACTATTAGATCTATAAATCATATTTCACTGATGTAGTGTTCTTGTCGTGTAAATCTTGCAAAAACATAAGCCACAGTCTTCAGTCTCTGTCTCACATTCCACTCTGCATCCACTTTCCGCATTCCCCTCACTACCCAATGTCTGTGGCTGAGACAGACTGTTTGGAACCTCTATGATATATTTATATCTGAGCTGAGTTCATTGCCATATTCCGCCTATCACCAACCCTACCTGCAACTACCTCTGTAATATCACCCGTCATCACCTCTACCCATCTGCTAATAAACCCTCATCTGTGCCATTGTTAAATCCACACTTAACTATTCCAATTCTATCCTGGTCACCCTCCCAGTTATCAACCTGATAAACAACAGCCCATCCAGAACTCTGCTGCCGATATCCCAACTCAGACCAAATCCCGATCGCCCATTACTTCTGTGCTTACTGATCTACATTGGCTCCGTGCCTGGCAGCACCTAAATTTTAATATTCTCATTCTTGTGTTTGAATCCCTCCATGGCCTCACCCCTCCAATTAGTCCCATTTCCCTTCCATGTCACATATTCTTGTAAATCTAATGCCTTCAAGTCTTTTTCCAATTCTCCTTTTAGAAGTGAGCTGTTTTCACTCTATTTCTTCCCCTGCTGTGATTTTCACTCTATGACGGCACTCATGCCAATGCTATGGAAACCTGGATCTATAAAATGATGTGAACTGTACAGCCGGCCACTTCTAGTGTGGCCAGCACAGTGCCCATTGCTGGGCAGGGAACTAGCCTGGGTATACTGTGCATGAGCTGTTAGTGTGACGAAGGGTTTTAATTGACGGCAATCTGCCATTCCGACAGCTTTGATGCATGTCTTTGAAACTTGGTCTGTGCATGTCCATTGAGCGCCTGTGCAGTCACGCTCAGCTGAACATACATTCAGCAGCACGAGGAACCCCCTCCAGTGTTATTTAAAAGGACCAGGCATCCAACTTACAGGTGAGGGGTTTTTGACTTCCTTCTGCTTTTGTAAAGTTAGTAGAGGTGCTGTGGATGGTTTTCTGGAGGTTGTGTTGTGAGCTGCTGCAGATATTCAGGGAGGACAGAGGATTTGGTGACCCAACTTTGGACGAGGTATGGGGACTGTAGTTACAGTGTCTCTGGGTCTGTAGCATGACCAACAAATGGAGTAGAGGCTGCAGAGAGGGGAATCTCTGTAAAGAGAAAGGAGGAGGGGGCTCTGCCCTACCCACCCCGGTTTTCTAAGAGCACTTTGCCTACCTACACCTAACCCGGGAGAGTGTTTGAGCTGACTCTGATTCAATAAGGATGTGGTCACAGAGCTGTGTAACCTCCCGCAACACGACCTGAAGCCTGACACCAGGGTGAGGACGGAGCTGTCAGTGGCTGTTAGGGTCACAGTTTCATTGAACGTCTATGTATCTGGATCTTTCCAGGTGGGAGACAGAGACATATCCAACAGAGTGTCGTAGAAATTGATGGAAACATAGAGTCACGTACGACACAGAAGGAGGCCATTCGGTCCTTCTGTGCCGGCTCATTCTGGAACAATCCAGTCAGTCCCACTCCTCCTCAAAGTCCCCATATCCCTACAAGTTCATTTCCTCAGGTGTCCATCCTGTTTCCTTTTGAAATCATTGATTATCTCGGCTTCCAACACCCTCATGGGCAGTGAGTTCCAGCTCATTACCATCCACTGTGTAAAAAAGTTCTTCTTCATATTCCCCCTGCATCTCTTACCGAAAACTCCCATCTGTGTCCGCTAGTCCGTGTTTCATCAGTTAATGGGAGCAGTTTTTCCTTGTCTATCTTATCTAAGCCTATCATAATCTTGTACACCTCTATCAAATCTCTCTCAATACCCCTTACTCCAGGTAGAACAACTCCAGCTTCTCCAAACGAACCTTGTAACATAGATAGCATAGATAGATGGACATTTGCTCTGTTCGTAACGCCGTGCCATTCCTGCACTGTATGTGTTTGATGGGGCAGTGCAGCTTTACTCTGTATCTAACCCCTTTTTTTTTTACCAGTTGGATTTTATAACAATCAGCAATTTCATGGCCACTTTTACTTATTCCAGTTGCTGTTTTTTTTAATTTAAGAGATAAATAAAACAAAACTCAAATGAAGAAACCCATTTTTTTTTCTTTTTTTAAGGTGACCTTTCTACCCCAGGCCCATTTTATATTTTCATGTTGAGGGGCCCTTATTCCTCAGGCCCCCTTTATACTCATATTTACATTTTTTTTTAAAATAACTTTATTTAAGACCAGATAAATCAACAAAAAGACAAATTAAAATGCCATTTTCGGCGTCAATGATGCACTCCAGTCCCTGCGGTGCCCACCGGGCGCGGAAGGCCTCAGGCGTACCGGCGGACACCGCATGCTCCTTCTCCAGGGAGACCCGGGCGCGAACGTAACCGCGGAAGAGGGGCAGGCAATCGGGAAGCACGGAACCCCCGACGGCCCGCAACCTGGACCTGTGAATTGCCACCTTGGCCAGGCCCAGGAGCAGACCGACGAGGAGATCCTCCTCCCGGCCCACGCCCCTCCGCTGCGGGTGTCCAATGATCAGGAGCGTGGGACTGAAGTGCAGCCAGAATTTGAGGAGCAGCCCCTTCAGATACTCAAAGAGGGGCTGCAACCTCGCACACTCCGTGTAAACGTGGAACACGGACTCGTCTAGGCCGCAGAAACTGCAGGAGGCCTGGGAGTCCGTGAACCTACTTAAAAGTCTATTGCACGGGACTGCTCTGTGCAGCAGCCTCCATCCCAAGTCCCCGATGTAAAGGGGGAAGACTCCCGCGTAGAGAGACCTCCATCGGGGTTTCCCCTCGCCGCCAGATGGCAACGCGGACCGCCAGGGCGTGTCCGGCCGGCTGACGAGGGCGTGGAAGTGGAGAGTGTGCAGGAGCAGCCCGTACAGGAAACAGTTCCGCGCCGATTGGAATGGCACAGAGGGCAGTCCCGAGAGGCGGCTCGGGTTGTGCGGGACCGGCTCCCGAGGAGGGTTTCGGGGCCTGGGTCCGATGAGCAGTTCCGGCCGAGCGGGGTTCAGCTCGGCCGGGATCGCTGCGCACTCCCGAGCCCCCTCGCCACCCGCAGTGAGGGACGTCCCAGGGGTTTCGGTTACTCCTCCGCCCGCCGGACCGTCCCCGGAGTCGGCCGCCCGGACAGCCGAGGCGCTCTCCTCCGCCGGCGGGGGAGCGCCCTGACTGGAGATGACCATGTTCCAGACTCAAAATAGATCCCGGTAAAAGACAGGCAACTCCCTCAGAGAGGCGCAGCTAACGGACTCCACCGGGAGCTGCGTGTCGTCTTGAAGGCAGTGACACTGGCGGAAAAAATACGTCGCCAGCGCACACCATCTGGGAGGACGCTCGATGTACAGGTATCTCTGCAGGGTCCAAAGGCGGAGAGTCGCAGCCTGGGTGCGGACGCACACCAGCGACTGACCGCCCTCCTCAATCGGGAGACTCAGGACCGCGGCAGATACCCAGTGTTTCCTCTTGACCCAGAAGAAATCGACGAGTTTCTTCTGGATCTTGGTGGCAAATACAGGGGGCGGGGCCAAAGTGACCAACCGGTACCACAACATGGAGGCCACCAGTTGGTTTATGACCAACGCTCGGCCCCTGTAGGAAAGCACTCGGAGCAGTACTGTCCAGCGCCCCAGCCGAGCGGTGACTTTCGCCTCCAACTCCTGCCAGTTTGCCGGTCAGGCTTCCTCAGCGGGGCTAAGGTGGACTCCCAGATAGAGGAGGTGCGTGGTGCTCCACGCAAAAGATGTCATCTCCTCCGGCAGGGAGTCCACCCGCCACTGACCAACCAGGAGTCCGGAACATTTCTCCCAATTGATCCTCGCGGAGGACGCGGCAGAAAAGGTCTGCTGGCAGTCGCGCATCCTCCGCAAGTCAATGGGATCTGTGATTGCGAGGAGCACGTCGTCGGCGTAAGCCGAGAGGACGACCAGCTTGGCCGGCTCGCGCAGAGCCAATCCCGTCAACCTCCTGCGAAGCAGGCACAGGAAGGGCTCCACGCAGATGGTATACTATTGGCCGGACGTGGGGCAACCCTGACGCACTCCTCTCCCAAAGCGAAGGGGCACCGTCAAGGACTCGTTAACTTTGACTAGACACTCTGCGGCGGCGTATAAAAGTCGGACCCGGGCCACAAAATGCGGCCCGAGTCCGAAAGCGCGCAGAGTCCCGAAAAGGTAATCGTGAACCACCCTGTCGAACGCCTTCTCCTGATCGAGGGAGAGAAAGGCGACCGACTGACCAGTCCTCTGGGAAAGATGGATCAGGACCCGGACCAGGTGGATATTACCCTGGATGGACCATCCCGGGACCGTGTAGGACTGGTCGGGGTGGATCATGTGGGCCAGCACGGAGCACAGGCGGGTAGACATAGCCCGGGCAAAGATGTTATAATCCGTGCTGAGGAGGGAGACCGGACGCCAGTTTTTAAGCAGGCAGAGATCGCCCCTCTTCGGCAGCAGGACGATGACCGCCCTGCACCACGAGAGGGGCATCTCCCCGGTCGCCAGGCTTTCCCCCAGGACCCGCGCGTAATCGTCCCCCAGGACGTCCCAGAGCGCACTGAGGAACTCCACGGTCAACCCATCCAGCAATGGGGATTTGTCCCTCGAGAGCTGGTGGAGGGCGCCAGTCAGCTCCGCCAACGTGAGCGGAGCTTCCAATCCTTCGGCGCCCTCCGGGCTGACCTGCGGCAGGTGCTCCCACAAAACTCTGCATGCATCCTCGCTGGACGGATCCGGAGAGAACAACGCACTGTAATAAGTACGGACCAGGTGGCCCATTCCCTCCGGATCCGTGATGGAGGATCCATCGTCGGCCAGCAGCTCGACGAGCTGCTTACGGACCCCCCGCCATTTTTCCAGCGAGTAGAAGAAGGGTGAGGCGCGGTTCAAATCTTCCAGGATCTGGATCCGCGACCTCACGTACGCGCCTCGGGACCCTATGAGCTGCAGGTCCCTCAGCGCGCCCTTCTTCTCTTTGTACGCCTGTCACAGGGCCGGGTCCACGACGGCATGACCGAGGCAGGACTCCAAGTCGAGCACCTCCCTCTCAAGGCGCCCGATCTCGGCTTCCCGGCTCCTGGTCGACCCCTTCGCCTTCTCCTGACAGAAGACGCGGATGTGAGTCTTGCCCACGTCCCACCATAGCCTCAAGGAGGGGAATTCCCCCTGCTTCCTTCTCCAGTCGGCCCAGAATCGACAGAATGAGTCCCGAAATCGCTCGTCCTCCAGCAGCCGGTTGTTAATGTGCCAGTACGCGGACCCCGCCCGCGTGCGGAGCGGAGTGAACTCCGCCCACACCAGGCGGTGGTCCGAGCACGGCACCAGCCGCATGGAGGCCGCCGAGACGCGGGAGACGTACGCCTGTGAAATGTAGAGGCGGTCGATTCGGGACCCCCCTCCTCCAGACCTCCACGTGAAGGCGCTGGAGTCGGGATGGAGATTCCACCAGACGTCCACCAAGTTAAGGGAGCTGATCAGTCCCCTCAACCTCTCCACCGACGCTTGGTCGCGCTGGGGACTGAAGCGATCCCCCACCTCGAGGGTGCAGTTAAAATCCCCCCGTGAACGTGCACTCGCCGCTATCGATGGTGCTCTAGAGAGCCGACACTTCTTCAAAGAAGCGCGCTTGCAATGCGCCGGGCCTGGGCGCGTACACATTCACGAAGTGGAGCGGCACACTACCCAGGCGAACAGCGAGGTGGAGCAAGCAGCCCAGCACTAGCTCCTTGACCCCCAAGATCTCCGGCTGAAAAGTCGGGGTCAACAAGATAGCCACCCCACTAGAAATTGGCGTAAGGTGACTCATGTGGACCCCACCCTGCCACAACAGGAGCCAGGTGGCTTCGTCTCCCAGAACGGTGTGGGTTTCCTGCAGAAGGGTCACCGCGTATCTCCCTTCCCTGAGGACTGAGAGATTGTGAAATCTGCGGTGAGACCCCCTGCTGCCGTTGATGTTGAGGCTGGCTGTGGTTATCTTCATGTCAAAGGTACTTAAAACCCGTCACCAACACCTCACTGTGAGGAGGGAGTGGAAGTGCACCTGGCCTTCCACGCCCCCGGCAACCCATTGAGGAACACATTAAAACGGTGCCTCTCAACCAGCTTCACGCCCGTGCGCTTGCCTGCTTTCTTGAGGGCGGCACGGATGGACTGGATGATCAGCGCCAGATTCGACCAACATCCGAGGGCGAGCAGAACTTTATTGCAGCAACCCCTGCAAGCCACGAGGAAATCCCAGAGTTCCGCCATGGGGATGAGAGGAGATTCGGTGGAAGGCAGGAGGGACTCCACCACCTCACTGGCGATGGAATCAAGGTCATCCTCAGTGCCCCACATAGAATCCCCATCCTCTTCTGGGTTGCCACCGCCAGCGGCCGACACATCCACCACACACTGTGGGGTGGACGTCCCGGCCGCGCCAGCAGGCCCCGCCTCCGTCACGATCCCACTCCCAGGATCGATGGCGGAGGAGTCCTCTCTAGGTTCTACAGTGAAACTGGAGCCTGTGGGCGCCAGCAGTCCAGGACCCCCCCTCTACCTCCGCCACCAGGACAATGGGCGGTCCAGGGGACACAGAAGTTCCCGACTCCGGAAATCCAGCAGCAGGCGAGACCGGAGGCGGAGAGAGGAGGTCATCTCCCGCTCCGCCAGCACCCACCGGCCCAGCAGATGGGGCAGCATTCTCTGTTATAACCGGGTCGGGTGTCTCCTGGTTGGTGGTGGACTCTGGCTCAGACGGCCGACCCTTTGGGGTCCCGCCCTCCCCTCCACTCAGGGCACCCGACCCAGTGCAGTGGCAAATCGGCGGCGTCCACTGGCTTCCCCACCACTAGCAGGTCGACTCTTACTCCTTCAGGAGAGCCTCATGTACCGGGGCCTTCCCCTCTCCTCCTTCCTGCGGAATAGGGAGCTCCTGCCCGGACTTTGTAGACTTGATGGTGGCGGTAGGGGAAACCTGGGGACCCGAAACAGGTGACAGCTCCCCTCCAACAGATGTACCCCACATCTCAAGTCCCCTTGTTACCTCTGTGGAGGGGTGCCTTCTCCTCTTTTTCCCACTAGGGCGCAGTGTCTCAGAGACCTCCATGTCATCAGAGGCCTCCGCCTCGCCACCCTCCTATTTTCAGTCACCCTGGGCCTGAGCCCAGCCCTGGGACAGGTGGGGTCCGTGAGAACGGGCTTTGGGCTGAGCTCAGGCTCGGGTTGTTTCAATGTGTCCAGGGGACGTACCTCTTGATGTTTCATTTTCCTCTGCGTCGTCCTTCCACTTTCAGTGCAGCAGCTTTTTCGGGAGCAGCGTGTGAGCGAGTGAGCAGCTGGGAAAGTCCGTTTGAAAGTAAATTTAATTTCCTTTTGTTTTTCGGCGGATGCCAGGGGGCTGCTGGGTAAGTAAAACACTATATATTTGGACGGTTTAAAATAACTTTCCTTTCAGTGCAGCAGCTTTTTCGGGAGCAGCGTGTGAGCGAGTGAGCAGCTGGGAAAGTCCGTTTGAAAGTAAATTTAATTTCCTTTTGTTTTTCGGCGGAGGCCAGGGAGCTGCTGGGTAAGTAAAACACTATATATTTGGGCGGTTTCTGAACCCGAGACACCACACTTGTAGTGTCTCCCACCCGCCCTCCTCCTCTAACCAAAAAAAAAGGACTCGGTGGGGTGTTTATAAGTTAAGGCTCTTTCGATTTCTCTGGTTTTATTGTGATTGGTAAAAACTTTTCGTTCCTTTTTCATTTAACTAAGTTTAAACTTAAGATTAAAAATGGCAGGAGATCTCAGACCCGTATCATGCTCCTCTTGCTCAATGTGGGAGCTCAGGGACATGGCCGATGTTCCTGACTCCTTCACGTGCAGGAAGTGTGTCCAGCTGCAGCTCTTGTTAGACCACATGACGGCTCTCGAGCTGCGGATGGACTCACTTTGGAGCATGCGCGATGCTGAGGAGGTCGTGGATAGCACGTTTAGTGAATTGGTCACACCGCAGATTAGGATTGCTGAGGGAGAAAGGGAATGGGTGACCAAAAGGCAGAGAAAGAGCAGGAAGGCAGCGCAGGAGTCCCCTGCGGTCATCTCCCTCCAAAACAAGTATACCGTTTTGGATACTGTTGAGGGAGATGGCTCACCAGGGGAAGGCAGCAGTAGCCAGGTCCATGGCACCGTGGCTGGCTCTGCTGCTCAGAAGGGCGGGAAAAAGAGTGGAAGGGCTATAGTCGTAGGGGATTCGATTGTAAGGGGAGTAGATAGGCGGTTCTGTGGTCGAAAACGAGGCTCCCGAATGGTATGTTGCCTCCCAGGTGCACGGGTCAGGGATGTCTCAGATCGGCTGCAGAACATTCTAAAGGGGGAGGGTGAACAGCCAGTTGTCATTGTGCACATAGGCACTAATGATATAGGTAAAAAACGGGATGAGGTCCTACATGCAGAGTTTAGGGAGTTAGGAGCCAAGTTAAAAAGTAGAACCTCAAAGGTAGTAATCTCAGGATTACTACCAGTGCCACGTGATAGTCAGAGTAAAAATGAAACAATAGTCAGGATGAATGCGTGGCTTGAGAGATGGTGCAGGAAGGAGGGGTTCAGATTTTTGGGACATTGGGACCGGTTCTGGGGGAGGTGGGACTATTACAAATTGGACGGTCTACACCTGGGCCGGACTGGAACCAATTTCCTTGGAGGTGCTTTTGCTAACGCTGTTGGGGAGGGTTTAAACTAATGTGGCAGGGGGATGGGAACCAATTGAGGTCAGTTGACAGTAAGGAGGTAGTAACAAAAGCCTGTAAGGAACTAGATAATGAAGTCAGTGTGACTAAGGGGAAGAGCAGGCAGGGAGCAGATGATGAATATAAAGGGACTGGTGGTCTGAGGTGCATTTGTTTTAATGCAAGAAGTGTAGTCGGTAAGGCAGATGAACTTAGGGCTTGGATTAGTACCTGGGAGTATGATGTTATTGCTATTACTGAGACTTGGTTGAGGGAAGGGCATGATTGGCAACTGAATATCCCAGGATATCGATGCTTCAGGCGGGATAGAGAGGGAGGTAAAAGGGGTGGAGGAGTTGCATTACTGGTCAAAGAGGATATCACAGCTGTGTTGAAGGAGGGCACTATGGAGGACTCGAGCAGTGAGGCAATATGGACAGAACTCAGAAATAGGAAGGGTGCGGTAACAATGTTGGGGCTGTACTACAGGCCTCCAAACAGCGAGCGTGAGATAGAGGTACAAATATGTAAACAGATTATGGAAAGATGTAGGAGCAACAGGGTGGTGGTGATAGGAGATTTTAATTTTCCCAACATTGACTGGGATTCGCTTAGTGTTAGCGGTCCAGATGGAGCAGAATTTGTAAGGAGCATCCAGGAGGGTTTTCTAGAGCAGTATGTAAATAGTCCAACTCGGGAAGGGGCCATACTGGACCTGGTGTTGGGGAATGAGCCCGGCCAGGTTGTTGAAGTTTCAGTAGGGGACTACTTTGGGAATAGTGATCACAATTCCGTAAGCTTTAAAATACTCATGGACAAAGACGAGAGTGGTCCAAAAGGGAGAGTGCTAAATTGGGGGAAGGCCAACTACACCAAAATTCGGCAGGAGCTGGGAAATGTAGATTGGGAGCAGCTGTTTGAAGGTAAATCCACATGTGATATGTGGGAGGCTTTTAAAGAGAGGTTGATTAGCGTGCAGGAGAGACATGTTCCTGTGAAAATGAGGGATAGAAATGGCAAGATTAGGGAACCATGGATGACAGGTGAAATTGTGAGACCAGCTAAGAGGAAAAAGGAAGCATACATAAGGTCTAGGCGGCTGATGAAAGACGAAGCTTTGAAAGAATATCGGGAATGTAGGACCAATCTGAAACGAGGAATTAAGAGGGCTAAAAGGGGTCATGAAATATCTTTAGCAAACAGGGTTAAGGAAAATCCCAAAGCCTTTTATTCATATATAAGGAGAATGAGGGTAACTAGAGAAAGGATTGGCCCACTAAAGGACAAAGGAGGAATGTTATGCTTGGACTCAGAGAAAATGGGTGAGATTCTAAACGAGTACTTTGCATCGGTATTCACCGAGGAGAGGGACATGACGGATGTTGAGGTTAGGAACAGATGTTTGATTACTCTAGGTCAAGTCGGCATAAGGAGGGAGGAAGTGTTGGGTATTCTAAAGGGCATTAAGGTGGACAAGTCCCCAGGTCCGGATGGGATCTATCCCAGGTTACTGAGGGAAGCGAGAGAGGAAATAGCTGGGGCCTTAACAGATATCTTTGCAGCATCCTTAAACACGGGTGAGGTCCCGGAGGACTGGAGAATTGCTAATGTTGTCCTCTTGTTTAAGAAGGGTAGCAGGGATAATCCAGGTAATTATAGACCGGTGAGCCTGACGTCAGTGGTAGGGAAGCTGCTGGAGAAGATACTGAGGGATAGGATCTATTCCCATTTGGAAGAAAATGGGCTCATCAGTGATAGGCAACATGGTTTTGTGCAGGGAAGGTCATGTCTTACCAACTTAATAGAATTCTTTGAGGAAGTGACAAAGTTGATTGATGAGGGAAGGGCTGTCGATGTCATATACATGGACTTCAGTAAGGCGTTTGATAAAGTTCCCCATGGCAGGCTGATGGAGAAAGTGAAGGCGCTTGGGGTCCAAGGTGTACTAGCTAGATGGATAAAGAACTGGCTGGGCAACAGGAGACAGAGAGTAGCAGTAGAAGGGAGTTTCTCAAAATGGAGACGTGTGACCAGTGGTGTTCCACAGGGATCCGTGCTGGGACCACTGTTGTTTGTGATATACATTAAAGATTTGGAGGAAAGTATAGGTGGACTGATTAGCAAATTTGCAGCAGACACTAAGATTGGTGGAGTAGCAGATAGTGAAGGGGACTGTCAGAGAATACAGCAGAATATAGATAGATTGGAGAGTTGGGCAGAGAAATGGCAGATGGAGTTCAATCAGGGCAAATGCGAGGTGATGCATTTTGGAAGATCCAATTCAAGAGTGAACGATACAGTAAATGGAAAAGTCCTGGGGAAAATTGATGTCCAGAGAGATTTGGGTGTTCAGGTCCACTGTTCCCTGAAGGTGGCAACGCAGGTAAATAGAGTGGTCAAGAAGGCATACGGCATGCTTTCCTTCATCGGACGGGGCATTGAATACAAGAGTTGGCAGGTCATGTTACAGTTGTATAGGACTTTGGTTCGGCCACATTTGGAATACTGCGTACAGTTCTGGTCGCCACATTATCAAAAAGGATGTGGATGCTTTGGAGAGGGTGCAGAGGAGGTTCACCAGGATGTTGCCTGGTATGGAGGGCGCTAGCTATGAAGAGAGGTTGAGCAGATTAGGATTATTTTTCATTAGAAAGACGGAGGTTGAGGGGGGACCTGATTGAGGTGTACAAAATCATGAGAGGTATAGACAGGGTGGATAGCAAGAGGCTTTTTCCCAGAGTGGGGGTTTCAATTACTAGTGGACACGAGTTCAAAGTGAAAGGGGAAAAGTTTAGGGGGGATATGCGTGGAAAGTTCTTTACGCAGAGGGTGGTGGGCACCTGGAACGCATTGCCAGCGGAGGTGGTAGATGCGGGCACGATGGAGTCTTTTAAGATGTATCTAGACAGATACATGAATGGGCAGGAAGAAAAGAGATACAGAACCTTAGAAAATAGGCGACATGTTTAGAGAGAGGATCTGGATCGGCGCAGGCTTGGAGGACCGAAGGGCCTGTTCCTGTGCTGTAATTTTCTTTGTTCTTTGTTGTTCTTTATCCGTGTCCTGTTTCAGTCAATTACTATCATCCTGACTGTCTGTCCATTCTGCTAAACTATCAGTGTCCTGTTTCAGTCAATTACTATCATCCTGACTGTCTGTCCATTCTGCTAAACTATCCATGTCCTGTTTCAGTCAATTACTATCATCCTGACTGTCTATCCATTCTGCTAAACTATCCATGTCCTGTTTCAGTCAATTACTATCATCCTGACTGTCTGTCCATTCTGCTAAACTATCAATGTCCTGTTTCAGTCAATTACTATCATCCTGACTGTCTGTCCATTCTGCTAAACTATCAGTGTCCTGTTTCAGTCAATTACTATCATCCTGACTGTCTGTCCATTCAGCTAAACTATCAATGTCCTGTTTCAGTCAATTACTATCATCCTGACTGTCTGTCCATTCTGCTAAACTATCAATGTCCTGTTTCAGTCAACTACTATCATCCTGACTGTCTGTCCATTCTGCTAAACTATCAATGTCCTGTTTCAGTCAATTACTATCATCCTGACTGTCTGTCCATTCTGCTAAACTAACAATGTCCTGTTTCAGTCAATTACTATCATCCTGACTGTCTGTCCATTCTGCTCAACTATCAATGTCCTGTTTCAGTCAATTACTATCATCCTGACTGTCTGTCCATTCTGCTAAACTATCAGTGTCCTGTTTCAGTCAATTACTATCATCCTGACTGTCTGTCCATTCTGCTAAACTATCAATGTCCTGTTTCAGTCAATTACTATCATCCTGAATGTCTGTCCATTCTGCTAAACTATCAATGTCCTGTTTCAGTCAATTACTATCATCCTGAATGTCTGTCCATTCTGCTAAACTATCAATGTCCTGTTTCAGTCAATTACTATCATCCTGAATGTCTGTCCATTCTGCTAAACTATCAATGTCCTGTTTCAGTCAATTACTATCATCCTGAATGTCTGTCCATTCTGCTAAACTATCAATGTCCTGTTTCAGTCAATTACTATCATCCTGAATGTCTGTCCATTCTGCTAAACTATCAATGTCCTGTTTCAGTCAATTACTATCATCCTGACTGTCTGTCCATTCTGCTAAACTATCAATGTCCTGTTTCAGTCAATTACTATCATCCTGAATGTCTGTCCATTCTGCTAAATTATCAATGTCCTGTTTCAGTCAATTACTATCATCCTGACTGTCTGTCCATTCTGCTAAACTATCAGTGTCCTGTTTCAGTCAATTACTATCATCCTGACTGTCTGTCCATTCTGCTAAACTATCAGTGTCCTGTTTCAGTCAATTACTATCATCCTGACTGTCTGTCCATTCTGCTAAACTATCAGTGTCCTGTTTCAGTCAATTACTATCATCCTGACTGTCTGTCCATTCTGCTAAACTATCCATGTCCTGTTTCAGTCAACTACTAACATCCTGACTGTCTGTCCATTCTGCTAAACTATCCATGTCCTGTTTCAGTCAATTACTATCATCCTGACTGTCTATCCATTCTGCTAAACTATCAATGTCCTGTTTCAGTCAATTACTATCATCCTGACTCTCTGTCCATTCTGCTAAACTATGCATGTCCTGTTTCAGTCAATTACTATCATCCTGACTCTCTGTACATTCTGCTAAACTATCAATGTCCTGTTTCAGTCAATTACTATCATCCTGACTGTCTGTCCATTCTGCTAAACTATCAATGTCCTGTTTCAGTCAATTAATGTCATCCTGACTGTCTGTCCATTGTGCTAAACTATCAATCTCCTGTTTCAGTCAATTACTATCATCCTGACTGTCTGTCCATTCTGCTAAACTATCAATGTCCTGTTTCAGTCAATTACTATCATCCTGACTGTCTGTCCATTCTGCTAAACTATCAATGTCCTGTTTCATTCAATTACTATCATCCTGACTGTCTGTCCATTCTGCTAAACTATCAATGTCCTGTTTCAGTCAATTACTATCATCCTGACTGTCTGTCCATTCTGCTAAACTATCAATGTCCTGTTTCAGTCAATTACTATCATCCTGACTGTCTGTCCATTCTGCTAAACTATCCATGTACTGTTTCAGTCAATTACTATCATCCTGACTGTCTGTCCATTCTGCTAAACTATCCATGTCCTGTTTCAGTCAATTACTATCATCCTGACTGTCTGTCCATTCTGCTAAACTATCAATCTCCTGTTTCAGTCAATTACTATCATCCTGACTGTCTGTCCATTCTGCTAAACGATCCATGTCCTGTTTCAGTCAATTACTATCATCCTGACTGTCTGTCCATTCTGCTAAACTATCCATGTCCTGTTTCAGTCAACTACTAACATCCTGACTGTCTGTCCATTCTGCTAAACTATCCATGTCCTGTTTCAGTCAATTACTATCATCCTGACTGTCTATCCATTCTGCTAAACTATCAATGTCCTGTTTCAGTCAATTACTATCATCCTGACTCTCTGTCCATTCTGCTAAACTATGCATGTCCTGTTTCAGTCAATTACTATCATCCTGACTCTCTGTACATTCTGCTAAACTATCAATGTCCTGTTTCAGTCAATTACTATCATCCTGACTGCCTGTCCATTCTGCTAAACTATCAATGTCCTGTTTCAGTCAATTACTGTCATCCTGACTGTCTGTCCATTCTGCTAAACTATCAATCTCCTGTTTCAGTCAATTACTATCATCCTGACTGTCTGTCCATTCTGCTAAACTATCAATGTCCTGTTTCAGTCAATTACTATCATCCTGACTGTCTGTCCATTCTGCTAAACTATCAATGTCCTGTTTCATTCAATTACTATCATCCTGACTGTCTGTCCATTCTGCTAAACTATCAATGTCCTGTTTCAGTCAATTACTATCATCCTGACTGTCTGTCCATTCTGCTAAACTATCAATGTCCTGTTTCAGTCAATTACTATCATCCTGACTGTCTGTCCATTCTGCTAAACTATCCATGTACTGTTTCAGTCAATTACTATCATCCTGACTGTCTGTCCATTCTGCTAAACTATCCATGTCCTGTTTCAGTCAATTACTATCATCCTGACTGTCTGTCCATTCTGCTAAACTATCAATCTCCTGTTTCAGTCAATTAATATCATCCTGACTGTCTGTCCATTCTGCTAAACTATCCATGTCCTGTTTCAGTCAATTACTGTCATCCTGACTGTCTGTCCATTCTGCTAAACTATCCATGTCCTGTTTCAGTCAACTACTATCATCCTGACTGTCTGTCCATTCTGCTAAACTATCAATGTCCTGTTTCAGTCAATTACTATCATCCTGACTGTCTGTCCATTCTGCTAAACTATCAATGTCCTGTTTCAGTCAATTACTATCATCCTGACTGTCTATCCATTCTGCTAAACTATCAATGTCCTGTTTCAGTCAATTACTATCATCCTGACTGTCTATCCATTCTGCTAAACTATCAATGTCTTGTTTCAGTCAATTACTATCATCCTGACTGTCTGTCCATTCTGCTAAATTATCAATGTCCTGTTTCAGTCAATTACTATCATCCTGACTGTCTGTCCATTCTGCTAAACTATCCATGTCCTGTTTCAGTCAATTACTATCATCCTGACTGTCTGTCCATTCTGCTAAACTATCCATGTCCTGTTTCTTTCAATTTCTATCATCCTGACTGTCTGTCCATTCTGCTAAACTATCCATGTCCTGTTTCAGTCAATTACTATCATACTGACTGTCTGTCCATTCTGCTAAACTATCAATGTCCTGTTTCAGTCAATTACTATCATCCTGAATGTCTGTCCATTCTGCTAAACTATCCATGTCCTGTTTCTTTCAATTTCTATCATCCTGACTGTCTGTCCATTCTGCTAAACTATCCATGTCCTGTTTCAGTCAATTACTATCATCCTGACTGTCTGTCCATTCTGCTAAACTATCAATGTCCTGTTTCAGTTAATTACTATCATCCTGACTGTCTGTCCATTCTGCTAAACTATCAATGTCCTGTTTCAGTCAATTACTATCATCCTGACTCTCTGTCCATTCTGCTAAACTATCTATGTCCTGTTTCAGTCAATTACTATCATCCTGACTGTCTGTCCATTCTGTTAAACTATCAATGTCCTGTTTCAGTCAATTACTATCATCCTGACTGTCTGTCCATTCTGTTAAACTATCAATGTCCTGTTTCAGTCAATTACTATCATCCTGATGTCTATCCATTCTGCTAAACTATCAATGTCCTGTTTCAGTCAATTACTATCATCCTGACTCTCTGTACGTTGTGCTAAACTATCAATGTCCTGTTTCAGTCAATTACTATCATCCTGACTGTCTGTCCATTCTGCTAAACTATCAATGTCCTGTTTCAGTCAATTACTGTCATCCTGACAGTCTGTCCATTCTGCTAAACTATCAATCTCCTGTTTCAGTCAATTACTATCATCCTGACTGTCTGTCCATTATGCTAAACTATCAATGTCCTGTTTCAGTCAATTACTATCATCCTGACTGTCTGTCCATTCTGCTAAACTAACAATGTCCTGTTTCATTCAATTACTATCATCCTGACTGTCTGTCCATTCTGCTAAACTATCAATGTCCTGTTTCAGTCAATTACTATCATCCTGACTGTCTGTCCATTCTGCTAATCTATCAATGTCCTGTTTCAGTCAGTTACTATCATCCTGACTGTCTGTCCATTCTGCTAAACTATCCATGTACTGTTTCAGTCAATTACTATCATCCTGACTGTCTGTCCATTCTGCTAAACTATCCATGTCCTGTTTCAGTCAATTACTATCATCCTGACTGTCTGTCCATTCTGCTAAACTATCAATCTCCTGTTTCAGTCAATTACTATCATCCTGACTGTCTGTCCATTCTGCTAAACTATCCATGTCCTGTTTCAGTCAATTACTATCATCCTGACTGTCTATCCGTTCTGCTAAACTATCCATGTCCTGTTTCAGTCAATTACTATCATCCTGACTGTCTGTCCATTCTGCTAAACTATCCATGTCCTGTTTCAGTCAATTACTGTCATCCTGACTGTCTGTCCATTCTGCTAAACTATCCATGTCCTGTTTCAGTCAACTACTATCATCCTGACTGTCTGTCCATTCTGCTAAACTATCAATGTCCTGTTTCAGTCAATTACTATCATCCTGACTGTCTGTCCATTCTGCTAAACTATCAATGTCCTGTTTCAGTCAATTACTATCATCCTGACTTTCTGTCCATTCTGCTAAACTATCAATGTCCTGTTTCAGTCAATTACTGTCATCCTGACTGTCTGTCCATTCTGCTAAACTATCAATGTCCTGTTTCAGTCAATTACTATCATCCTGACTGTCTATCCATTCTGCTAAACTATCAATGTCTTGTTTCAGTCAATTACTATCATCCTGACTGTCTGTCCATTCTGCTAAATTATCAATGTCCTGTTTCAGTCAATTACTATCATCCTGACTGTCTGTCCATTCTGCTAAACTATCCATGTCCTGTTTCAGTCAATTACTATCATCCTGACTGTCTGTCCATACTGCTAAACTATCCATGTCCTGTTTCTTTCAATTTCTATCATCCTGACTGTCTGTCCATTCTGCTAAACTATCCATGTCCTGTTTCAGTCAATTACTATCATACTGACTGTCTGTCCATTCTGCTAAACTATCAATGTCCTGTTTCAGTCAATTACTGTCATCCTGACTGTCTGTCCATTCTGCTAAACTATCAATGTCCTGTTTCAGTCAATTACTGTCATCCTGACTGTCTGTCCATTCTGCTAAACTATCAATGTCCTGTTTCAGTCAATTACTATCATCCTGACTGTCTGTCCATTCTGCTAAACTATCAATGTCCTGTTTCAGTCAATTACTGTCATCCTGACTGTCTGTCCATTCTGCTAAACTATCAATCTCCTGTTTCAGTCAATTACTATCATCCTGACTGTCTGTCCATTCTGCTAAACTATCAATGTCCTGTTTCAGTCAATTACTATCATCCTGACTGTCTGTACATTCTGCTAAACTATCAATGTCCTGTTTCATTCAATTACTATCATCCTGACTGTCTGTCCATTCTGCTAAACTATCAATGTCCTGTTTCAGTCAATTACTATCATCCTGACTGTCTGTCCATTCTGCTAAACTATCAATGTCCTGTTTCAGTCAATTACTATCATCCTGACTGTCTGTCCATTCTGCTAAACTATCCATGTACTGTTTCAGTCAATTACTATCATCCTGACTGTCTGTCCATTCTGCTAAACTATCCATGTCCTGTTTCAGTCAATTACTATCATCCTGACTGTCTGTCCATTCTGCTAAACTATCAATGTCCTGTTTCAGTCAATTACTATCATCCTGACTGTCTGTCCATTCTGCTAAACTATCCATGTCCTGTTTCAGTCAATTACTATCATCCTGACTGTCTATCCGTTCTGCTAAACTATCCATGTCCTGTTTCAGTCAATTACTATCATCCTGACTGTCTGTCCATTCTGCTAAACTATCCATGTCCTGTTTCAGTCAATTACTGTCATCCTGACTGTCTGTCCATTCTGCTAAACTATCAATGTCCTGTTTCTTTCAATTTCTATCATCCTGACTGTCTGTCCATTCTGCTAAACTATCAATGTCCTGTTTCTTTCAATTTCTATCATCCTGACTGTCTGTCCATTCTGCTAAACTATCAATGTCCTGTTTCTTTCAATTACTATCATCCTGACTGTCTGTCCATTCTGCTAAACTATCCATGTCCTGTTTCAGTCAATTACTGTCATCCTGACTGTCTGTCCATTCTGCTAAACTATCAATGTCCTGTTTCAGTCAATTACTATCATCCTGACTGTCTGTCCATTCTGCTAAACTATCAATGTCCTGTTTCAGTCAATTACTATCATCCTGACTGTCTATCCATTCTGCTAAACTATCAATGTCCTGTTTCAGTCAATTACTATCATCCTGACTGTCTATCCATTCTGCTAAACTATCAATGTCTTGTTTCAGTCAATTACTATCATCCTGACTGTCTGTCCATTCTGCTAAATTATCAATGTCCTGTTTCAGTCAATTACTATCATCCTGACTGTCTGTCCATCCTGCTAAACTATCCATGTCCTGTTTCAGTCAATTACTATCATCCTGACTGTCTGTCCATTCTGCTAATTTATCAATGTCCTGTTTCAGTCAATTACTATCATCCTGACTGTCTGTCCATTCTGCTAAACTATCAATGTCCTGTTTCTTTCAATTACTATCATCCTGACTGTCTATCCATTCTGCTAAACTATCAATGTCTTGTTTCAGTCAATTACTATCATCCTGACTGTCTGTCCATTCTGCTAAATTATCAATGTCCTGTTTCAGTCAATTACTATCATCCTGACTGTCTGTCCATTCTGCTAAACTATCCATGTCCTGTTTCTTTCAATTTCTATCATCCTGACTGTCTATCCATTCTGCTAAACTATCAATGTCTTGTTTCTGTCAATTACTATCATCCTGACTGTCGGTCCATTCTGCTAAATTATCAATGTCCTGTTTCAGTCAATTACTATCATCCTGACTGTCTGTCCATCCTACTAAACTATCCATGTCCTGTTTCAGTCAATTACTATCATCCTGACTGTCTGTCCATCCTGCTAAATTATCTATGTCCTGTTTCAGTCAATTACTATCATCCTGACTGTCTGTCCATTCTGCTAAACTATCCATGTCCTGTTTCAGTCAATTACTATCATACTGACTGTCTGTCCATTCTGCTAAACTATCAATGTCCTGTTTCAGTCAATTACTATCATCCTGAATGTCTGTCCATTCTGCTAAACTATCCATGTCCTGTTTCTTTCAATTTCTATCATCCTGACTGTCTGTCCATTCTGCTAAACTATCCATGTCCTGTTTCAGTCAATTACTATCATCCTGACTGTCTGTCCATTCTGCTAAACTATCAATGTCCTGTTTTAGTTAATTACTATCATCCTGACTGTCTGTCCATTCTGCTAAACTATCAATGTCCTGTTTCAGTCAATTACTATCATCCTGACTCTCTGTCCATTCTGTTAAACTATCAATGTCCTGTTTCAGTCAATTACTATCATCCTGATGTCTATCCATTCTGCTAAACTATCAATGTCCTGTTTCAGTCAATTACTATCATCCTGCCTGTCTGTCCATTCTGCTAAACTATCCATGTCCAGTTTCAGTCAATTACTATCATCCTGACTGTCTGTCCATTCTGCTAAACTATCCGCGTCCTGTTTCAGACAATCACTATCATCCTGACTGTCTGTCCATTCTGCTAAACGATCCATGTCCTGTTTCAGTCAATTACTATCATCCTGACTGTCTGTCCATTCTGCTAAACTATCCACGTCCTGTTTCTGTCAATTACTATCATCCTCACAGTCTGTCCATTCTGCTAATCTATCCATGTCCTGTTTCAGTCAATTACTATCATCCTGATCCTCTGTCCATTTTGCTAAACTATCAATGTCCTGTTTCAGTCAATTACTATCATCCTGATCCTCTGTCCATTTTGCTAAACTATCCATGTCCTGTTTCAGTCAATTACTATCATCCTGACTGTCTGTCCATTCTGCTAAACTATCCATGTCCTGTTTCAGTCAATTACTATCATCCTGACAGTCTGTCCATTCTGCTAAACTATCCATGTCCTGTTTCAGTCAATTACTATCATCCTGACTGTCTGTCCATTCTGCTAACTATCCATGTCCTGTTTCAGTCAATTACTATCATCCTGACTGTCTGTCCATTCTGCTAAACTATCAATGTCCTGTTTCAGTCAATTACTATCATCCTGACTGTCTGTCCATTCTGCTAAACTATCAATGTCCTGTTTCAGTCAATTACTATCATCCTGACTGTCTGTCCATTCTGCTAAACTATCAATGTCCTGTTTCAGTCATTTACTATCACCCTGACTGTCTATCCATTCTGCTAAACTATCAATGTCCTGTTTCTGTGAATTACTATCATCCTGACTGTCTATCCATTCTGCTAAACTATCAATGTCCTGTTTCAGTCAATTACTATCATCCTGACTGTCTGTCCATTCTGCTATACTATCAATGTCCTGTTTCAGTCAATTACTATCATCCTGACTGTCTGTCCATTCTGCTAAACTATCAATGTCCTGTTTCAGTCAATTACTATCATCCTGACTGTCTGTCCATTCTGCTAAACTATCCATGTCCTGCTTCAGTCAATTGCTATCATCCTGACTGTCTGTCCATTCTGCTAAACTATCCATGTCCTGGTTCAGTCAATTACTATCATCCTGACTGTCTGTCCATTCTGCTAAACTATCAATGTCCTGTTTCAGTCAATTACTATCATCCTGACTGTCTGTCCATTCTGCTAAACTATCCATGTCCAGTTTCAGTCAATTACTATCATCCTGATGTCTATCCATCCTGCTAAACTATCCATGTCCAGTTTCAGTCAATTACTATCATCCTGACTGTCTGTCCATTCTGCTAAACTATCAATGTCCTGTTTCAGTCAATTACTATCATCCTGACTGTCTGTCCATTCTGCTAAACTATCCATGTCCAGTTTCAGTCAATTACTATCATCCTGATGTCTATCCATCCTGCTAAACTATCCATGTCCAGTTTCAGTCAATTACTATCATCCTGACTGTCTGTCCATTCTGCTAATCTATCCATGTCCTGTTTCAGTCAATTACTATCATCCTGATTGTCTGTCCATTCTGCTAAACTATCAATGTCCTGTTTCAGTCAATTACTATCATCCTGACTGTCTGTCCATTCTGTTAAACTATCAATGTCCTGTTTCAGTCAATTACTATCATCCTGACTGTCTGTCCATTCTGTTAAACTATCAATGTCCTGTTTCAGTCAATTACTATCATCCTGACTGTCTGTCCATTCTGCTAAACTATCCATGTCCTGTTTCAGTCAATTACTATCATCCTGACTGTCTGTCCATTCTGCTAAACTATCCATGTCCTGCTTCAGTCAATTGCTATCATCCTGACAGTCTGTCCATTCTGCTAAACTATCCATGTCCTGTTTCAGTCAATTACTATCATCCTGACTGTCCATTCTGCTAAACTATCAATGTCCTGTTTCAGTCAATTACTATCATCCTGACTGTCTGTCCATTCTGCTAAACTATCCATGTCCAGTTTCAGTCAATTACTATCATCCTGATGTCTATCCATTCTGCTAAACTATCCATGTCCTGCTTCAGTCAATTGCTATCATCCTGACTGTCTGTCCATTCTGCTAAACTATCCATGTCCTGTTTCAGTCAATTACTATCATCCTGACTGTCTGTCCATTCTGCTAAACTATCAATGTCCTGTTTCAGTCAATTACTATCATCCTGACTGTCTGTCCATTCTGCTAAACTATCAATGTCCTGTTTCAGTCAATTATTATCATCCTGACTGTCTGTCCATTCTGCTAAACTATCCATGTCCTGCTTCAGTGAATTGCTATCATCCTGACTGTCTGTCCATTCTGCTAAACTATCCATGTCCTGTTTCAGTCAATTACTATCATCCTGACTGTCTGTCCATTCTGCTAAACTATCAATGTCCTGTTTCAGTCAATTACTATCATCCTGACTGTCTGTCCATTCTGCTAAACTATCCATGTCCTGCTTCAGTCAATTGCTATCATCCTGACTCTCTGTCCATTCTGCTAAACTATCCATGTCCTGTTTCAGTCAATTACTATCATCCTGACTGTCTGTCCATTCCGCTAAACTATCAATGTCCTCTTTCAGTCAATTACTATCATCCTGACTGTCTGTCCATTCTGCTAAACTATCCATGTCCAGTTTCAGTCAATTACTATCATCCTGATGTCTGTCCATTCTGCTAAACTATCCATGTCCTGCTTCAGTCAATTGCTATCATCCTGACTGTCTGTCCATTCTGCTAAACTATCCATGTCCTGTTTCAGTCAATTACTATCATCCTGACTGTCTGTCCATTCTGCTAAACTATCAATGTCCTGTTTCAGTCAATTACTATCATCCTGACTGTCTGTCCATTCTGCTAAACTATCAATGTCCTGTTTCAGTCAATTACTATCATCCTGACTGTCTATCCATTCTGCTAAACTATCCATGTCCTGTTTCAGTCAATTACTATCATCCTGACTGTCTGTCCATTCTGCTAAACTATCAATGTCCTGTTTCAGTCAATTACTATCATCCTGACTGTCTGTCCATTCTGCTAAACTATCCATGTCCAGTTTCAGTCAATTACTATCATCCTGATGTCTATCCATCCTGCTAAACTATCCATGTCCAGTTTCAGTCAATTACTATCATCCTGACTGTCTGTCCATTCTGCTAAACTATCAATGTCCTGTTTCAGTCAATTACTATCATCCTGACTGTCTGTCCATTCTGTTAAACTATCAATGTCCTGTTTCAGTCAATTACTATCATCCTGACTGTCTGTCCATTCTGCTAAACTATCCATGTCCTGTTTCAGTCAATTACTATCATCCTGACTGTCTGTCCATTCTGTTAAACTATCAATGTCCTGTTTCAGTCAATTACTATCATCCTGACTGTCTGTCCATTCTGCTAAACTATCCATGTCCTGTTTTAGTCAATTACTATCATCCTGACTGTCTGTCCATTCTGCTAAACTATCCATGTCCTGCTTCAGTCAATTGCTATCATCCTGACTGTCTGTCCATTCTGCTAAACTATCCATGTCCTGTTTCAGTCAATTACTATCATCCTGACTGTCTGTCCATTCTGCTAAACTATCAATGTCCTGTTTCAGTCAATTACTATCATCCTGACTGTCTGTCCATTCTGCTAAACTATCCATGTCCTGTTTCAGTCAATTACTATCATCCTGACTGTCTGTCCATTCTGCTAAACTATCCATGTCCAGTTTCAGTCAATTACTATCATCCTGATGTCTATCCATTCTGCTAAACTATCCATGTCCTGCTTCAGTCAATTGCTATCATCCTGACTGTCTGTCCATTCTGCTAAACTATCCATGTCCTGTTTCAGTCAATTACTATCATCCTGACTGTCTGTCCATTCTGCTAAACTATCAATGTCCTGTTTCAGTCAATTACTATCATCCTGACTGTCTGTCCATTCTGCTAAACTATCAATGTCCTGTTTCAGTCAATTATTATCATCCTGACTGTCTGTCCATTCTGCTAAACTATCCATGTCCTGCTTCAGTGAATTGCTATCATCCTGACTGTCTGTCCATTCTGCTAAACTATCCATGTCCTGTTTCAGTCAATTACTATCATCCTGACTGTCTGTCCATTCTGCTAAACTATCAATGTCCTGTTTCAGTCAATTACTATCATCCTGACTGTCTGTCCATTCTGCTAAACTATCCATGTCCTGCTTCAGTCAATTGCTATCATCCTGACTCTCTGTCCATTCTGCTAAACTATCCATGTCCTGTTTCAGTCAATTACTATCATCCTGACTGTCTGTCCATTCCGCTAAACTATCAATGTCCTCTTTCAGTCAATTACTATCATCCTGACTGTCTGTCCATTCTGCTAAACTATCCATGTCCAGTTTCAGTCAATTACTATCATCCTGATGTCTGTCCATTCTGCTAAACTATCCATGTCCTGCTTCAGTCAATTGCTATCATCCTGACTGTCTGTCCATTCTGCTAAACTATCCATGTCCTGTTTCAGTCAATTACTATCATCCTGACTGTCTGTCCATTCTGCTAAACTATCAATGTCCTGTTTCAGTCAATTACTATCATCCTGACTGTCTGTCCATTCTGCTAAACTATCAATGTCCTGTTTCAGTCAATTACTATCATCCTGACTGTCTATCCATTCTGCTAAACTATCCATGTCCTGTTTCAGTCAATTACTATCATCCTGACTGTCTGTCCATTCTGCTAAACTATCAATGTCCTGTTTCAGTCAATTACTATCATCCTGACTGTCTGTCCATTCTGCTAAACTATCCATGTCCTGTTTCTTTCAATTTCTATCATCCTGACTGTCTATCCATTCTGCTAAACTATCAATGTCTTGTTTCTGTCAATTACTATCATCCTGACTGTCGGTCCATTCTGCTAAATTATCAATGTCCTGTTTCAGTCAATTACTATCATCCTGACTGTCTGTCCATCCTACTAAACTATCCATGTCCTGTTTCAGTCAATTACTATCATCCTGACTGTCTGTCCATCCTGCTAAATTATCTATGTCCTGTTTCAGTCAATTACTATCATCCTGACTGTCTGTCCATTCTGCTAAACTATCCATGTCCTGTTTCAGTCAATTACTATCATACTGACTGTCTGTCCATTCTGCTAAACTATCAATGTCCTGTTTCAGTCAATTACTATCATCCTGAATGTCTGTCCATTCTGCTAAACTATCCATGTCCTGTTTCTTTCAATTTCTATCATCCTGACTGTCTGTCCATTCTGCTAAACTATCCATGTCCTGTTTCAGTCAATTACTATCATCCTGACTGTCTGTCCATTCTGCTAAACTATCAATGTCCTGTTTTAGTTAATTACTATCATCCTGACTGTCTGTCCATTCTGCTAAACTATCAATGTCCTGTTTCAGTCAATTACTATCATCCTGACTCTCTGTCCATTCTGTTAAACTATCAATGTCCTGTTTCAGTCAATTACTATCATCCTGATGTCTATCCATTCTGCTAAACTATCAATGTCCTGTTTCAGTCAATTACTATCATCCTGCCTGTCTGTCCATTCTGCTAAACTATCCATGTCCAGTTTCAGTCAATTACTATCATCCTGACTGTCTGTCCATTCTGCTAAACTATCCGCGTCCTGTTTCAGACAATCACTATCATCCTGACTGTCTGTCCATTCTGCTAAACGATCCATGTCCTGTTTCAGTCAATTACTATCATCCTGACTGTCTGTCCATTCTGCTAAACTATCCACGTCCTGTTTCTGTCAATTACTATCATCCTCACAGTCTGTCCATTCTGCTAATCTATCCATGTCCTGTTTCAGTCAATTACTATCATCCTGATCCTCTGTCCATTTTGCTAAACTATCAATGTCCTGTTTCAGTCAATTACTATCATCCTGATCCTCTGTCCATTTTGCTAAACTATCCATGTCCTGTTTCAGTCAATTACTATCATCCTGACTGTCTGTCCATTCTGCTAAACTATCCATGTCCTGTTTCAGTCAATTACTATCATCCTGACAGTCTGTCCATTCTGCTAAACTATCCATGTCCTGTTTCAGTCAATTACTATCATCCTGACTGTCTGTCCATTCTGCTAACTATCCATGTCCTGTTTCAGTCAATTACTATCATCCTGACTGTCTGTCCATTCTGCTAAACTATCAATGTCCTGTTTCAGTCAATTACTATCATCCTGACTGTCTGTCCATTCTGCTAAACTATCAATGTCCTGTTTCAGTCAATTACTATCATCCTGACTGTCTGTCCATTCTGCTAAACTATCAATGTCCTGTTTCAGTCATTTACTATCACCCTGACTGTCTATCCATTCTGCTAAACTATCAATGTCCTGTTTCTGTGAATTACTATCATCCTGACTGTCTATCCATTCTGCTAAACTATCAATGTCCTGTTTCAGTCAATTACTATCATCCTGACTGTCTGTCCATTCTGCTAAACTATCAATGTCCTGTTTCAGTCAATTACTATCATCCTGACTGTCTGTCCATTCTGCTAAACTATCAATGTCCTGTTTCAGTCAATTACTATCATCCTGACTGTCTGTCCATTCTGCTAAACTATCCATGTCCTGCTTCAGTCAATTGCTATCATCCTGACTGTCTGTCAATTCTGCTAAACTATCCATGTCCTGGTTCAGTCAATTACTATCATCCTGACTGTCTGTCCATTCTGCTAAACTATCAATGTCCTGTTTCAGTCAATTACTATCATCCTGACTGTCTGTCCATTCTGCTAAACTATCCATGTCCAGTTTCAGTCAATTACTATCATCCTGATGTCTATCCATCCTGCTAAACTATCCATGTCCAGTTTCAGTCCATTACTATCATCCTGACTGTCTGTCCATTCTGCTAAACTATCAATGTCCTGTTTCAGTCAATTACTATCATCCTGACTGTCTGTCCATTCTGCTAAACTATCCATGTCCAGTTTCAGTCAATTACTATCATCCTGATGTCTATCCATCCTGCTAAACTATCCATGTCCAGTTTCAGTCAATTACTATCATCCTGACTGTCTGTCCATTCTGCTAATCTATCCATGTCCTGTTTCAGTCAATTACTATCATCCTGATTGTCTGTCCATTCTGCTAAACTATCAATGTCCTGTTTCAGTCAATTACTATCATCCTGACTGTCTGTCCATTCTGTTAAACTATCAATGTCCTGTTTCAGTCAATTACTATCATCCTGACTGTCTGTCCATTCTGTTAAACTATCAATGTCCTGTTTCAGTCAATTACTATCATCCTGACTGTCTGTCCATTCTGCTAAACTATCCATGTCCTGTTTCAGTCAATTACTATCATCCTGACTGTCTGTCCATTCTGCTAAACTATCCATGTCCTGCTTCAGTCAATTGCTATCATCCTGACAGTCTGTCCATTCTGCTAAACTATCCATGTCCTGTTTCAGTCAATTACTATCATCCTGACTGTCCATTCTGCTAAACTATCAATGTCCTGTTTCAGTCAATTACTATCATCCTGACTGTCTGTCCATTCTGCTAAACTATCCATGTCCAGTTTCAGTCAATTACTATCATCCTGATGTCTATCCATTCTGCTAAACTATCCATGTCCTGCTTCAGTCAATTGCTATCATCCTGACTGTCTGTCCATTCTGCTAAACTATCCATGTCCTGTTTCAGTCAATTACTATCATCCTGACTGTCTGTCCATTCTGCTAAACTATCAATGTCCTGTTTCAGTCAATTACTATCATCCTGACTGTCTGTCCATTCTGCTAAACTATCAATGTCCTGTTTCAGTCAATTATTATCATCCTGACTGTCTGTCCATTCTGCTAAACTATCCATGTCCTGCTTCAGTGAATTGCTATCATCCTGACTGTCTGTCCATTCTGCTAAACTATCCATGTCCTGTTTCAGTCAATTACTATCATCCTGACTGTCTGTCCATTCTGCTAAACTATCAATGTCCTGTTTCAGTCAATTACTATCATCCTGACTGTCTGTCCATTCTGCTAAACTATCCATGTCCTGCTTCAGTCAATTGCTATCATCCTGACTCTCTGTCCATTCTGCTAAACTATCCATGTCCTGTTTCAGTCAATTACTATCATCCTGACTGTCTGTCCATTCCGCTAAACTATCAATGTCCTCTTTCAGTCAATTACTATCATCCTGACTGTCTGTCCATTCTGCTAAACTATCCATGTCCAGTTTCAGTCAATTACTATCATCCTGATGTCTGTCCATTCTGCTAAACTATCCATGTCCTGCTTCAGTCAATTGCTATCATCCTGACTGTCTGTCCATTCTGCTAAACTATCCATGTCCTGTTTCAGTCAATTACTATCATCCTGACTGTCTGTCCATTCTGCTAAACTATCAATGTCCTGTTTCAGTCAATTACTATCATCCTGACTGTCTGTCCATTCTGCTAAACTATCAATGTCCTGTTTCAGTCAATTACTATCATCCTGACTGTCTATCCATTCTGCTAAACTATCCATGTCCTGTTTCAGTCAATTACTATCATCCTGACTGTCTGTCCATTCTGCTAAACTATCAATGTCCTGTTTCAGTCAATTACTATCATCCTGACTGTCTGTCCATTCTGCTAAACTATCCATGTCCAGTTTCAGTCAATTACTATCATCCTGATGTCTATCCATCCTGCTAAACTATCCATGTCCAGTTTCAGTCAATTACTATCATCCTGACTGTCTGTCCATTCTGCTAAACTATCAATGTCCTGTTTCAGTCAATTACTATCATCCTGACTGTCTGTCCATTCTGTTAAACTATCAATGTCCTGTTTCAGTCAATTACTATCATCCTGACTGTCTGTCCATTCTGCTAAACTATCCATGTCCTGTTTCAGTCAATTACTATCATCCTGACTGTCTGTCCATTCTGTTAAACTATCAATGTCCTGTTTCAGTCAATTACTATCATCCTGACTGTCTGTCCATTCTGCTAAACTATCCATGTCCTGTTTTAGTCAATTACTATCATCCTGACTGTCTGTCCATTCTGCTAAACTATCCATGTCCTGCTTCAGTCAATTGCTATCATCCTGACTGTCTGTCCATTCTGCTAAACTATCCATGTCCTGTTTCAGTCAATTACTATCATCCTGACTGTCTGTCCATTCTGCTAAACTATCAATGTCCTGTTTCAGTCAATTACTATCATCCTGACTGTCTGTCCATTCTGCTAAACTATCCATGTCCTGTTTCAGTCAATTACTATCATCCTGACTGTCTGTCCATTCTGCTAAACTATCCATGTCCAGTTTCAGTCAATTACTATCATCCTGATGTCTATCCATTCTGCTAAACTATCCATGTCCTGCTTCAGTCAATTGCTATCATCCTGACTGTCTGTCCATTCTGCTAAACTATCCATGTCCTGTTTCAGTCAATTACTATCATCCTGACTGTCTGTCCATTCTGCTAAACTATCAATGTCCTGTTTCAGTCAATTACTATCATCCTGACTGTCTGTCCATTCTGCTAAACTATCAATGTCCTGTTTCAGTCAATTATTATCATCCTGACTGTCTGTCCATTCTGCTAAACTATCCATGTCCTGCTTCAGTGAATTGCTATCATCCTGACTGTCTGTCCATTCTGCTAAACTATCCATGTCCTGTTTCAGTCAATTACTATCATCCTGACTGTCTGTCCATTCTGCTAAACTATCAATGTCCTGTTTCAGTCAATTACTATCATCCTGACTGTCTGTCCATTCTGCTAAACTATCCATGTCCTGCTTCAGTCAATTGCTATCATCCTGACTCTCTGTCCATTCTGCTAAACTATCCATGTCCTGTTTCAGTCAATTACTATCATCCTGACTGTCTGTCCATTCCGCTAAACTATCAATGTCCTCTTTCAGTCAATTACTATCATCCTGACTGTCTGTCCATTCTGCTAAACTATCCATGTCCAGTTTCAGTCAATTACTATCATCCTGATGTCTGTCCATTCTGCTAAACTATCCATGTCCTGCTTCAGTCAATTGCTATCATCCTGACTGTCTGTCCATTCTGCTAAACTATCCATGTCCTGTTTCAGTCAATTACTATCATCCTGACTGTCTGTCCATTCTGCTAAACTATCAATGTCCTGTTTCAGTCAATTACTATCATCCTGACTGTCTGTCCATTCTGCTAAACTATCAATGTCCTGTTTCAGTCAATTACTATCATCCTGACTGTCTATCCATTCTGCTAAACTATCCATGTCCTGTTTCAGTCAATTACTATCATCCTGACTGTCTGTCCATTCTGCTAAACTATCAATGTCCTGTTTCAGTCAATTACTATCATCCTGACTGTCTGTCCATTCTGCTAAACTATCCATGTCCAGTTTCAGTCAATTACTATCATCCTGATGTCTATCCATCCTGCTAAACTATCCATGTCCAGTTTCAGTCAATTACTATCATCCTGACTGTCTGTCCATTCTGCTAAACTATCAATGTCCTGTTTCAGTCAATTACTATCATCCTGACTGTCTGTCCATTCTGTTAAACTATCAATGTCCTGTTTCAGTCAATTACTATCATCCTGACTGTCTGTCCATTCTGCTAAACTATCCATGTCCTGTTTCAGTCAATTACTATCATCCTGACTGTCTGTCCATTCTGTTAAACTATCAATGTCCTGTTTCAGTCAATTACTATCATCCTGACTGTCTGTCCATTCTGCTAAACTATCCATGTCCTGTTTTAGTCAATTACTATCATCCTGACTGTCTGTCCATTCTGCTAAACTATCCATGTCCTGCTTCAGTCAATTGCTATCATCCTGACTGTCTGTCCATTCTGCTAAACTATCCATGTCCTGTTTCAGTCAATTACTATCATCCTGACTGTCTGTCCATTCTGCTAAACTATCAATGTCCTGTTTCAGTCAATTACTATCATCCTGACTGTCTGTCCATTCTGCTAAACTATCCATGTCCTGTTTCAGTCAATTACTATCATCCTGACTGTCTGTCCATTCTGCTAAACTATCAATGTCCTGTTTCAGTCAATTACTATCATCCTGACTGTCTGTCCATTCTGCTAAACTATCCATGTCCTGTTTCAGTCAATTACTATCATCCTGACTGTCTGTCCATTCTGTTAAACTATCAATGTCCTGTTTCAGTCAATTACTATCATCCTGACTGTCTGTCCATTCTGCTAAACTATCCATGTCCTGTTTCAGTCAATTACTATCATCCTGACTGTCTGTCCATTCTGCTAAACTATCCATGTCCAGTTTCAGTCAATTACTATCATCCTGATGTCTGTCCATTCTGCTAAACTATCCATGTCCTGCTTCAGTCAATTGCTATCATCCTGACTGTCTGTCCATTCTGCTAAACTATCCATGTCCTGTTTCAGTCAATTACTATCATCCTGACTGTCTGTCCATTCTGCTAAACTATCAATGTCCTGTTTCAGTCAATTACTATCATCCTGACTGTCTGTCCATTCTGCTAAACTATCAATGTCCTGTTTCAGTCAATTACTATCATCCTGACTGTCTATCCATTCTGCTAAACTATCCATGTCCTGTTTCAGTCAATTACTATCATCCTGACTGTCTGTCCATTCTGCTAAACTATCAATGTCCTGTTTCAGTCAATTACTATCATCCTGACTGTCTGTCCATTCTGCTAAACTATCCATGTCCAGTTTCAGTCAATTACTATCATCCTGATGTCTATCCATCCTGCTAAACTATCCATGTCCAGTTTCAGTCAATTACTATCATCCTGACTGTCTGTCCATTCTGCTAAACTATCAATGTCCTGTTTCAGTCAATTACTATCATCCTGACTGTCTGTCCATTCTGTTAAACTATCAATGTCCTGTTTCAGTCAATTACTATCATCCTGACTGTCTGTCCATTCTGCTAAACTATCCATGTCCTGTTTCAGTCAATTACTATCATCCTGACTGTCTGTCCATTCTGTTAAACTATCAATGTCCTGTTTCAGTCAATTACTATCATCCTGACTGTCTGTCCATTCTGCTAAACTATCCATGTCCTGTTTTAGTCAATTACTATCATCCTGACTGTCTGTCCATTCTGCTAAACTATCCATGTCCTGCTTCAGTCAATTGCTATCATCCTGACTGTCTGTCCATTCTGCTAAACTATCCATGTCCTGTTTCAGTCAATTACTATCATCCTGACTGTCTGTCCATTCTGCTAAACTATCAATGTCCTGTTTCAGTCAATTACTATCATCCTGACTGTCTGTCCATTCTGCTAAACTATCCATGTCCTGTTTCAGTCAATTACTATCATCCTGACTGTCTGTCCATTCTGCTAAACTATCAATGTCCTGTTTCAGTCAATTACTATCATCCTGACTGTCTGTCCATTCTGCTAAACTATCCATGTCCTGTTTCAGTCAATTACTATCATCCTGACTGTCTGTCCATTCTGTTAAACTATCAATGTCCTGTTTCAGTCAATTACTATCATCCTGACTGTCTGTCCATTCTGCTAAACTATCCATGTCCTGTTTCAGTCAATTACTATCATCCTGACTGTCTGTCCATTCTGCTAAACTATCCATGTCCTGCTTCAGTCAATTGCTATCATCCTGACTGTCTGTCCATTCTGCTAAACTATCCATGTCCTGTTTCAGTCAATTACTATCATCCTGACTGTCTGTCCATTCTGCTAAACTATCAATGTCCTGTTTCAGTCAATTACTATCATCCTGACTGTCTGTCCATTCTGCTAAACTATCCATGTCCTGTTTCAGTCAATTACTATCATCCTGACTGTCTGTCCATTCTGCTAAACTATCAATGTCCTGTTTCAGTCAATTACTATCATCCTGACTGTCTGTCCATTCTGTTAAACTATCAATGTCCTGTTTCAGTCAATTACTATCATCCTGACTGTCTGTCCATTCTGTTAAACTATCAATGTCCTGTTTCAGTCAATTACTATCATCCTGACTGTCTGTCCATTCTGCTAAACTATCAATGTCCTGTTTCAGTCAATTACTATCATCCTGACTGTCTGTCCATTCTGCTGAACTATCAATGTCCTGTTTCAGTCAATTACTATCATCCTGACTGTCTGTCCATTCTGTTAAACTATCAATGTCCTGTTTCAGTCAATTACTATCATCCTGACTGTCTGTCCATTCTGCTAAACTATCAATGTCCTGTTTCAGTCAATTACTATCATCCTGACTGTCTGTCCATTCTGTTAAACTATCAATGTCCTGTTTCAGTCAATTACTATCATCCTGACTGTCTGTCCATTCTGTTAAACTATCCATGTCCTGTTTCAGTCAATTACTATCATCCTGACTGTCTGTCCATTCTGCTAAACTATCAATGTCCTGTTTCAGTCAATTACTATCATCCTGACTGTCTGTCCATTCTGCTAAACTATCCACGTCCTGTTTCAGACAATTACTATCATCCTGATGTCTATCCATTCTGCTAAACTATCCATGTCCTGTTTCAGTCAATTACTATCATCCTGACTGTCTGTCCATTCTGCTCAACTATCCATGTCCTGTTTCAGACAATTACTATCATCCTGACTGTCTATCCATTCTGCTAAACTATCCATGTCCTGTTTCAGTCAATTACTATCATCCTGATGTCTATCCATTCTGCGAAACTATCAATGTCCTGTTTCAGTCAATTACTATCATCCTGACTGTCTGTCCATTCTGCTAAACTATCCACGTCCTGTTTCAGACAATTACTATCATCCTGATGTCTATCCATTCTGCTAAACTATCCATGTCCTGTTTCAGTCAATTACTATCATCCTGATGTCTATCCATTCTGCTAAACTATCAATGTCCTGTTTCTGTCAATTACTATCATCCTGACTGTCTGTCCATTCTGCTAAAGTATCCATGTCCTGTTTCAGTCAATTACTATCATCCTGACTGTCTGTCCATTCTGCTAAACTATCCATGTCCTGTTTCCGTCAATTACTATCATCCTGACTGTCTGTCCATTCTGCTAAACTATCAATGTCCTGTTTCAGTCAATTACTATCATCCTGACTGTCTGTCCATTCTGCTAAACTATCAATGTCCTGTTTCAGTCAATTACTATCATCCTGACTGTCTGTCCATTCTGCTAAACTATCAATGTCCTGTTTCAGTCAATTACTATCATCCTGACTGTCTGTCCGTTCTGCTAAACTATCCATGTCCTGTTTCAGTCAATTACTATCATCCTGACTGTCTATCCATTCTGCTAAACTATCCATGTCCTGTTTCAGTCAATTACTATCATCCTGACTGTCTGTCCATTCTGCTAAACTATCCATGTCCAGTTTCAGTCAATTACTATCATCCTGATGTCTATCCATCCTGCTAAACTATCCATGTCCAGTTTCAGTCAATTACTATCATCCTGACTGTCTGTCCATTCTGCTAAACTATCAATGTCCTGTTTCAGTCAATTACTATCATCCTGACTGTCTGTCCATTCTGTTAAACTATCAATGTCCTGTTTCAGTCAATTACTATCATCCTGACTGTCTGTCCATTCTGCTAAACTATCCATGTCCTGTTTCAGTCAATTACTATCATCCTGACTGTCTGTCCATTCTGTTAAACTATCAATGTCCTGTTTCAGTCAATTACTATCATCCTGACTGTCTGTCCATTCTGCTAAACTATCCATGTCCTGTTTCAGTCAATTACTATCATCCTGACTGTCTGTCCATTCTGCTAAACTATCCATGTCCTGCTTCAGTCAATTGCTATCATCCTGACTGTCTGTCCATTCTGCTAAACTATCCATGTCCTGTTTCAGTCAATTACTATCATCCTGACTGTCTGTCCATTCTGCTAAACTATCAATGTCCTGTTTCAGTCAATTACTATCATCCTGACTGTCTGTCCATTCTGCTAAACTATCCATGTCCTGTTTCAGTCAATTACTATCATCCTGACTGTCTGTCCATTCTGCTAAACTATCAATGTCCTGTTTCAGTCAATTACTATCATCCTGACTGTCTGTCCATTCTGTTAAACTATCAATGTCCTGTTTCAGTCAATTACTATCATCCTGACTGTCTGTCCATTCTGTTAAACTATCAATGTCCTGTTTCAGTCAATTACTATCATCCTGACTGTCTGTCCATTCTGCTAAACTATCAATGTCCTGTTTCAGTCAATTACTATCATCCTGACTGTCTGTCCATTCTGCTAAACTATCAATGTCCTGTTTCAGTCAATTACTATCATCCTGACTGTCTGTCCATTCTGTTAAACTATCAATGTCCTGTTTCAGTCAATTACTATCATCCTGACTGTCTGTCCATTCTGTTAAACTATCCATGTCCTGTTTCAGTCAATTACTATCATCCTGACTGTCTGTCCATTCTGCTAAACTATCAATGTCCTGTTTCAGTCAATTACTATCATCCTGACTGTCTGTCCATTCTGCTAAACTATCCACGTCCTGTTTCAGACAATTACTATCATCCTGATGTCTATCCATTCTGCTAAACTATCCATGTCCTGTTTCAGTCAATTACTATCATCCTGACTGTCTGTCCATTCTGCTCAACTATCCATGTCCTGTTTCAGACAATTACTATCATCCTGACTGTCTATCCATTCTGCTAAACTATCCATGTCCTGTTTCAGTCAATTACTATCATCCTGATGTCTATCCATTCTGCTAAACTATCAATGTCCTGTTTCAGTCAATTACTATCATCCTGACTGTCTGTCCATTCTGCTAAACTATCCACGTCCTGATTCAAACAATTACTATCATCCTGATGTCTATCCATTCTGCTAAACTATCCATGTCCTGTTTCAGTCAATTACTATCATCCAGACTGTCTATCCATTCTGCTAAACTATCAATGTCCTGTTTCTGTCAATTACTATCATCCTGACTGTCTATCCATTCTGCTAAACTATCAATGTCCTGTTTCTGTCAATTACTATCATCCTGACTGTCTGTCCATTCTGCTAAACTATCCACGTCCTGTTTCAGACAATTACTATCATCCTGATGTCTATCCATTCTGCTAAACTATCCATGTCCTGTTTCAGTCAATTACTATCATCCTGACTGTCTATCCATTCTGCTAAACTATCAATGTCCTGTTTCAGACAATTACTATCATCCTGATGTCTATCCATTCTGCTAAACTATCAATGTCCTGTTTCTGTCAATTACTATCATCCTGACTGTCTGTCCATTCTGCTAAAGTATCCATGTCCTGTTTCAGTCAATTACTATCATCCTGACTGTCTGTCCATTCTGCTAAACTATCCATGTCCTGTTTCCGTCAATTACTATCATCCTGACTGTCTGTCCATTCTGCTAAACTATCCATGTCTGTTTCAGTCAAATACTATCATCCAGACTGTCTGTCCATTCTGCTAAACTATCCATGTCCTTTTTCAGTCAATTACTATCATCCTGACTGTCTGTCCATTCTGCTAAACTATCAATGTCCTGTTTCAGTCAATTGCTATCATCCTGACTCTCTGTCCCTTCTGCTAATCTATCCATGTCCTGTTTCAGTCAATTACTATAATCCAGACTGTCTGTCCATTCTGCTAAACTATCAATGTCCTGTTTCAGTCAATTACTATCATCCTGACTGTCTGTCCATTCTGCTAAACTATCCATGTCCTGTTTCAGTCAATTACTATCATCCTGACTGTCTGTCCCTTCTGCTAAACTATCAATGTCCTGTTTCAGTCAATTACTATCATCCTGACTGTCTGTCCATTCTGCTAAACTATCCATGTCCTGTTTCAGTCAATTACTATCATCCTGACTGTCTGTCCATTCTGCTAAACTATCAATGTCCTGTTTCAGTCAATTACTATCATCCTGACTGTCTGTCCATTCTGTTAAACTATCAATGTCCTGTTTCAGTCAATTACTATCATCCTGACTGTCTGTCCATTCTGTTAAACTATCAATGTCCTGTTTCAGTCAATTACTATCATCCTGACTGTCTGTCCATTCTGCTAAACTATCAATGTCCTGCTTCAGTCAATTACTATCATCCTGACTGTCTGTCCATTCTGCTAAACTATCAATGTCCTGTTTCAGTCAATTACTATCATCCTGACTGTCTGTCCATTCTGTTAAACTATCAATGTCCTGTTTCAGTCAATTACTATCATCCTGACTGTCTGTCCATTCTGCTAAACTATCAATGTCCTGTTTCTGTCAATTACTATCATCCTGACTGTCTGTCCATTCTGCTAAAGTATCCATGTCCTGTTTCAGTCAATTACTATCATCCTGACTGTCTGTCCATTCTGCTAAACTATCCATGTCCTGTTTCAGTCAATTACTATCATCCTGACTGTCTGTCCATTCTGCTAAACTATCCATGTCCTGTTTCAGTCAATTACTATCATCCTGACTGTCTGTCCATTCTGCTAAACTATCAATGTCCTGTTTCAGTCAATTACTATCATCCTGACTGTCTGTCCATTCTGTTAAACTATCAATGTCCTGTTTCAGTCAATTACTATCATCCTGACTGTCTGTCCATTCTGTTAAACTATCAATGTCCTGTTTCAGTCAATTACTATCATCCTGACTGTCTGTCCATTCTGCTAAACTATCAATGTCCTGTTTCAGTCAATTACTATCATCCTGACTGTCTGTCCATTCTGCTAAACTATCAATGTCCTGTTTCAGTCAATTACTATCATCCTGACTGTCTGTCCATTCTGTTAAACTATCCATGTCCTGTTTCAGTCAATTACTATCATCCTGACTGTCTGTCCATTCTGCTAAACTATCAATGTCCTGTTTCAGTCAATTACTATCATCCTGACTGTCTGTCCATTCTGTTAAACTATCAATGTCCTGTTTCAGTCAATTACTATCATCCTGACTGTCTGTCCATTCTGTTAAACTATCCATGTCCTGTTTCAGTCAATTACTATCATCCTGACTGTCTGTCCATTCTGCTAAACTATCAATGTCCTGTTTCAGTCAATTACTATCATCCTGACTGTCTGTCCATTCTGCTAAACTATCCACGTCCTGTTTCAGACAATTACTATCATCCTGATGTCTATCCATTCTGCTAAACTATCCATGTCCTGTTTCAGTCAATTACTATCATCCTGACTGTCTGTCCATTCTGCTCAACTATCCATGTCCTGTTTCAGACAATTACTATCATCCTGACTGTCTATCCATTCTGCTAAACTATCCATGTCCTGTTTCAGTCAATTACTATCATCCTGATGTCTATCCATTCTGCTAAACTATCAATGTCCTGTTTCAGTCAATTACTATCATCCTGACTGTCTGTCCATTCTGCTAAACTATCCACGTCCTGTTTCAGACAATTACTATCATCCTGATGTCTATCCATTCTGCTAAACTATCAATGTCCTGTTTCTGTCAATTACTATCATCCTGACTGTCTGTCCATTCTGCTAAAGTATCCATGTCCTGTTTCAGTCAATTACTATCATCCTGACTGTCTGTCCATTCTGCTAAACTATCCATGTCCTGTTTCCGTCAATTACTATCATCCTGACTGTCTGTCCATTCTGCTAAACTATCAATGTCCTGTTTCAGTCAATTACTATCATCCTGACTGTCTGTCCATTCTGCTAAACTATCAATGTCCTGTTTCAGTCAATTACTATCATCCTGACTGTCTGTCCGTTCTGCTAAACTATCCATGTCCTGTTTCAGTCAATTACTATCATCCTGACTGTCTGTCCATTCTGCTAAACTATCAATGTCCTGTTTCAGTCAATTACTATCATCCTGACTGTCTGTCCATTCTGCTAAACTATCAATGTCCTGTTTCAGTCATTTACTATCATCCTGACTGTCTGTCCATTCTGCTAAAGTATCCATGTCCTGTTTCAGACAATTACTATCATCCAGACTGTCTGTCCATTCTGCTAAACTGTCAATGTCCTGTTTCAGTCAATTACTATCATCCTGACTGTCTGTCCATTCTGCTAAACTATCAATGTCCTGTTTCAGTCATTTACTATCATCCTGACTGTCTGTCCATTCTGCTAAAGTATCCATGTCCTGTTTCAGTCAATTACTATCATCCAGACTGTCTGTCCATTCTGCTAAACTATCAATGTCCTGTTTCAGTCAATTACTATCATCCAGACTGTCTGTCCATTCTGCTAAACTATCAATGTCCTGTTTCAGTCAATTACTATCATCCTGACTGTCTGTCCTTTCTGCTAAAGTATCCATGTCCTGTTTCAGTCAATTACTATCATCCTGACTGTCTGTCCATTCTGCTAAACTATCAATGTCCTGTTTCAGTCAATTACTATCATCCTGACTGTCTGTCCATTCTGCTAAACTATCAATGTCCTGTTTCTGTCAATTACTATCATCCTGACTGTCTGTCCTTTCTGCTAAACTATCAATGTCCTGTTTCAGTCATTTACTATCATCCTGACTGTCTGTCCATTCTGCTAAACTATCAATGTCCTGTTTCAGTCAATTACTATCATCCTGATTGTCTGTCCATTCTGCTAAACTATCCATGTCCTGTTTCAGTCAATTACTATCATCCTGACTGTCTGTCCATTCTGCTAAACTATCAATGTCCTGTTTCCGTCAATTACTATCATTCTGACTGTCTGTCCATTCTGCTAAAGTATCCATGTCCTGTTTCAGTCAATTACTATCATCCTGACTGTCTGTCCATTCTGCTAAACTATCCATGTCCTGTTTCAGTCAATTACTATCATCCTGACTGTCTGTCCATTCTGTTAAACTATCAATGTCCTGTTTCAGTCAATTACTATCATCCTGACTGTCTGTCCATTCTGCTAAACTATCCATGTCCTGTTTCAGTCAATTACTATCATCCTGACTGTCTGTCCATTCTGCTAAACTATCCATGTCCTGCTTCAGTCAATTGCTATCATCCTGACTGTCTGTCCATTCTGCTAAACTATCCATGTCCTGTTTCAGTCAATTACTATCATCCTGACTGTCTGTCCATTCTGCTAAACTATCAATGTCCTGTTTCAGTCAATTACTATCATCCTGACTGTCTGTCCATTCTGCTAAACTATCCATGTCCTGTTTCAGTCAATTACTATCATCCTGACTGTCTGTCCATTCTGCTAAACTATCAATGTCCTGTTTCAGTCAATTACTATCATCCTGACTGTCTGTCCATTCTGTTAAACTATCAATGTCCTGTTTCAGTCAATTACTGTCATCCTGACTGTCTGTCCATTCTGTTAAACTATCAATGTCCTGTTTCAGTCAATTACTATCATCCTGACTGTCTGTCCATTCTGCTAAACTATCAATGTCCTGTTTCAGTCAATTACTATCATCCTGACTGTCTGTCCATTCTGCTAAACTATCAATGTCCTGTTTCAGTCAATTACTATCATCCTGACTGTCTGTCCATTCTGCTAAACTATCAATGTCCTGTTTCAGTCAATTACTATCATCCTGACTGTCTGTCCATTCTGCTAAACTATCCACGTCCTGTTTCAGACAATTACTATCATCCTGATGTCTATCCATTCTGCTAAACTATCCATGTCCTGTTTCAGTCAATTACTATCATCCTGACTGTCTGTCCATTCTGCTCAACTATCCATGTCCTGTTTCAGACAATTACTATCATCCTGACTGTCTATCCATTCTGCTAAACTATCCATGTCCTGTTTCAGTCAATTACTATCATCCTGATGTCTATCCATTCTGCTAAACTATCAATGTCCTGTTTCAGTCAATTACTATCATCCTGACTGTCTGTCCATTCTGCTAAACTATCCACGTCCTGTTTCAGACAATTACTATCATCCTGATGTCTATCCATTCTGCTAAACTATCAATGTCCTGTTTCTGTCAATTACTATCATCCTGACTGTCTGTCCATTCTGCTAAAGTATCCATGTCCTGTTTCAGTCAATTACTATCATCCTGACTGTCTGTCCATTCTGCTAAACTATCCATGTCCTGTTTCCGTCAATTACTATCATCCTGACTGTCTGTCCATTCTGCTAAACTATCAATGTCCTGTTTCAGTCAATTACTATCATCCTGACTGTCTGTCCATTCTGCTCAACTATCAATGTCCTGTTTCAGTCAATTACTATCATCCTGACTGTCTGTCCATTCTGCTAAACTATCAATGTCCTGTTTCAGTCAATTACTATCATCCTGACTGTCTGTCCGTTCTGCTAAACTATCCATGTCCTGTTTCAGTCAATTACTATCATCCTGACTGTCTGTCCATTCTGCTAAACTATCAATGTCCTGTTTCAGTCAATTACTATCATCCTGACTGTCTGTCCATTCTGCTAAACTATCAATGTCCTGTTTCAGTCATTTACTATCATCCTGACTGTCTGTCCATTCTGCTAAAGTATCCATGTCCTGTTTCAGACAATTACTATCATCCAGACTGTCTGTCCATTCTGCTAAACTGTCAATGTCCTGTTTCAGTCAATTACTATCATCCTGACTGTCTGTCCATTCTGCTAAACTATCAATGTCCTGTTTCAGTCATTTACTATCATCCTGACTGTCTGTCCATTCTGCTAAAGTATCCATGTCCTGTTTCAGTCAATTACTATCATCCAGACTGTCTGTCCATTCTGCTAAACTATCAATGTCCTGTTTCAGTCAATTACTATCATCCAGACTGTCTGTCCATTCTGCTAAACTATCAATGTCCTGTTTCAGTCAATTACTATCATCCTGACTGTCTGTCCATTCTGCTAAAGTATCCATGTCCTGTTTCAGTCAATTACTATCATCCTGACTGTCTGTCCATTCTGCTAAACTATCAATGTCCTGTTTCAGTCAATTACTATCATCCTGACTGTCTGTCCATTCTGCTAAACTATCAATGTCCTGTTTCTGTCAATTACTATCATCCTGACTGTCTGTCCTTTCTGCTAAACTATCAATGTCCTGTTTCAGTCATTTACTATCATCCTGACTGTCTGTCCATTCTGCTAAACTATCAATGTCCTGTTTCAGTCAATTACTATCATCCTGATTGTCTGTCCATTCTGCTAAACTATCCATGTCCTGTTTCAGTCAATTACTATCATCCTGACTGTCTGTCCATTCTGCTAAACTATCAATGTCCTGTTTCCGTCAATTACTATCATTCTGACTGTCTGTCCATTCTGCTAAAGTATCCATGTCCTGTTTCAGTCAATTACTATCATCCTGACTGTCTGTCCATTCTGCTAAACTATCCATGTCCTGTTTCAGTCAATTACTATCATCCTGACTGTCTGTCCATTCTGTTAAACTATCAATGTCCTGTTTCAGTCAATTACTATCATCCTGACTGTCTGTCCATTCTGCTAAACTATCCATGTCCTGTTTCAGTCAATTACTATCATCCTGACTGTCTGTCCATTCTGCTAAACTATCCATGTCCTGCTTCAGTCAATTGCTATCATCCTGACTGTCTGTCCATTCTGCTAAACTATCCATGTCCTGTTTCAGTCAATTACTATCATCCTGACTGTCTGTCCATTCTGCTAAACTATCAATGTCCTGTTTCAGTCAATTACTATCATCCTGACTGTCTGTCCATTCTGCTAAACTATCCATGTCCTGTTTCAGTCAATTACTATCATCCTGACTGTCTGTCCATTCTGCTAAACTATCAATGTCCTGTTTCAGTCAATTACTATCATCCTGACTGTCTGTCCATTCTGTTAAACTATCAATGTCCTGTTTCAGTCAATTACTGTCATCCTGACTGTCTGTCCATTCTGTTAAACTATCAATGTCCTGTTTCAGTCAATTACTATCATCCTGACTGTCTGTCCATTCTGCTAAACTATCAATGTCCTGTTTCAGTCAATTACTATCATCCTGACTGTCTGTCCATTCTGCTAAACTATCAATGTCCTGTTTCAGTCAATTACTATCATCCTGACTGTCTGTCCGTTCTGCTAAACTATCCATGTCCTGTTTCAGTCAATTACTATCATCCTGACTGTCTGTCCATTCTGCTAAACTATCAATGTCCTGTTTCAGTCAATTACTATCATCCTGACTGTCTGTCCATTCTGCTAAACTATCAATGTCCTGTTTCAGTCATTTACTATCATCCTGACTGTCTGTCCATTCTGCTAAAGTATCCATGTTCTGTTTCAGACAATTACTATCATCCAGACTGTCTGTCCATTCTGCTAAACTATCAATGTCCTGTTTCAGTCATTTTCTATCATCCTGACTGTCTGTCCATTCTGCTAAACTATCAATGTCCTGTTTCAGTCATTTACTATCATCCTGACTGTCTGTCCATTCTGCTAAAGTATCCATGTCCTGTGTCAGTCAATTACTATCATCCAGACTCTCTGTCCATTCTGCTAAACTATCAATGTCCTGTTTCAGTCAATTACTATCATCCAGACTGTCCGTCCATTCTGCTAAACTATCAATGTCCTGTTTCAGTCAATTACTATCATCCTGACTGTCTGTCCATTCTGCTAAAGTATCCATGTCCTGTTTCAGTCAATTACTATCATCCTGACTGTCTGTCCATTCTGCTAAACTAGCAATGTCCTGTTTCAGTCAATTACTATCATCCTGACTGTCTGTCCATTCTGCTAAACTATCAATGTCCTGTTTCTGTCAATTACTATCATCCTGACTGTCTGTCCTTTCTGCTAAACTATCAATGTCCTGTTTCAGTCAATTACTATCATCCTGACTGTCTGTCCATTCTGCTAAACTATCAATGTCCTGTTTCAGTCAATTACTATCATCCTGATTGTCTGTCCATTCTGCTAAACTATCCATGTCCTGTTTCAGTCAATTACTATCATCCTGACTGTCTGTCCATTCTGCTAAACTATCAATGTCCTGTTTCCGTCAATTACTATCATTCTGACTGTCTGTCCATTCTGCTAAAGTATCCATGTCCTGTTTCAGTCAATTACTATCATCCTGACTGTCTGTCCATTCTGCTAAACTATCCATGTCCTGTTTCAGTCAATTACTATCATCCTGACTGTCTGTCCATTCTGTTAAACTATCAATGTCCTGTTTCAGTCAATTACTATCATCCTGACTGTCTGTCCATTCTGCTAAACTATCCATGTCCTGTTTCAGTCAATAACTATCATCCTGACTGTCTGTCCATTCTGCTAAACTATCCATGTCCTGCTTCAGTCAATTGCTATCATCCTGACTGTCTGTCCATTCTGCTAAACTATCCATGTCCTGTTTCAGTCAATTACTATCATCCTGACTGTCTGTCCATTCTGCTAAACTATCAATGTCCTGTTTCAGTCAATTACTATCATCCTGACTGTCTGTCCATTCTGCTAAACTATCCACGTCCTGTTTCAGAAAATTACTATCATCCTGATGTCTATCCATTCTGCTAAACTATCCATGTCCTGTTTCAGTCAATTACTATCATCCTGACTGTCTGTCCATTCTGCTAAACTATCCATGTCCTGCTTCAGTCAATTGCTATCATCCTGACTGTCTGTCCATTCTGCTAAACTATCAATGTCCTGTTTCAGTCAATTACTATCATCCTGACTGTCTGTCCATTCTGTTAAACTATCAATGTCCTGTTTCAGTCAATTACTATCATCCTGACTGTCTGTCCATTCTGTTAAACTATCAATGTCCTGTTTCAGTCAATTACTATCATCCTGACTGTCTGTCCATTCTGCTAAACTATCAATATCCTGTTTCAGTCAATTACTATCATCCTGACTGTCTGTCCATTCTGCTAAACTATCAATGTCCTGTTTCAGTCAATTACTATCATCCTGACTGTCTGTCCATTCTGTTAAACTATCAATGTCCTGTTTCAGTCAATTACTATCATCCTGATGTCTATCCATTCTGTTAAACTATCAATGTCCTGTTTCAGTCAATTACTATCATCCTGACTGTCTGTCCATTCTGTTAAACTATCAATGTCCTGTTTCAGTCAATTACTATCATCCTGACTGTCTGTCCATTCTGCTAAACTATCAATGTCCTGTTTCAGTCAATTACTATCATCCTGACTGTCTGTCCATTCTGCTAAACTATCCACGTCCTGTTTCAGAAAATTACTATCATCCTGATGTCTATCCATTCTGCTAAACTATCCATGTCCTGTTTCAGTCAATTACTATCATCCTGACTGTCTGTCCATTCTGCTCAACTATCCATGTCCTGTTTCAGACAATTACTATCATCCTGACTGTCTATCCATTCTGCTAAACTATCCATGTCCTGTTTCAGTCAATTACTATCATCCTGATGTCTATCCATTCTGCTAAACTATCAATGTCCTGTTTCAGTCAATTACTATCATCCTGACTGTCTGTCCATTCTGCTAAACTATCCACGTCCTGTTTCAGACAATTACTATCATCCTGATGTCGATCCATTCTGCTAAACTATCCATGTCCAGTTTCAGTCAATTACTATCATCCTGACTGTCTGTCCATTCTGCTAAACTATCAATGTCCTGTTTCAGTCAATTACTATCATCCTGATGTCTATCCATTCTGCTAAACTATCAATGTCCTGTTTCTGTCAATTACTATCATCCTGACTGTCTGTCCATTCTGCTAAAGTATCCATGTACTGTTTCAGTCAATTACTATCATCCTGACTGTCTGTCCATTCTGCTAAACTATCCATGTCCTGTTTCCGTCAATTACTATCATCCTGACTGTCTGTCCATTCTGCTAAACTATCAATGTCCTGTTTCAGTCAATTACTATCATCCTGACTGTCTGTCCATTCTGCTAAACTATCTATGTCCTGTTTCAGTCAATTACTATCATCCTGACTGTCTGTCCATTCTGCTAAACTATCAATGTCCTGTTTCAGTCAATTACTATCATCCTGACTGTCTGTCCGTTCTGCTAAACTATCCATGTCCTGTTTCAGTCAATTACTATCATCCTGACTGTCTGTCCATTCTGCTAAACTATCAATGTCCTGTTTTGGTCAATTACTATCATCCTGACTGTCTGTCCATTCTGTTAAACTATCAATGTCCTGTTTCAGTCATTTACTATCATCCTGACTGTCTGTCCATTCTGCTAAAGTATCCATGTCCTGTTTCAGTCAATTACTATCATCCAGACTGTCTGTCCATTCTGCTAAACTATCAATTTCCTGTTTCAGTCATTTTCTATCATCCTGACTGTCTGTCCATTCTGCTAAACTATCAATGTCCTGTTTCAGTCATTTACTATCATCCTGACTGTCTGTCCATTCTGCTAAAGTATCCATGTCCTGTTTCAGTCAATTACTATCATCCAGACTGTCTGTCCATTCTGCTAAAGTATCCATGTCCTGTTTCAGTCAATTACTATCATCCTGACTGTCTGTCCATTCTGCTAAACTATCAATGTCCTGTTTCAGTCAATTACTATCATCCTGACTGTCTGTCCATTCTGCTAAACTATCAATGTCCTGTTTCTGTCAATTACTAACATCCTGACTGTCTGTCCATTCTGCTAAACTATCAATGTCCTGTTTCAGTCATTTACTATCATCCTGACTGTCTGTCCATTCTGCTAAACTATCAATGTCCTGTTTCAGTCAATTACTATCATCCTGATTGTCTGTCCATTCTGCTAAACTATCCATGTCCTGTTTCAGTCAATTACTATCATCCTGACTGTCTGTCCATTCTGCTAAACTATCAATGTCCTGTTTCCGTCAATTACTATCATTCTGACTGTCTGTCCATTCTGCTAAAGTATCCATGTCCTGTTTCAGTCAATTACTATCATCCTGACTGTCCGTCCATTCTGCTAAACTATCCATGTCCTGTTTCCGTCAATTACTATCATCCTGACTGTCTGTCCATTCTGCTAAACTATCAATGTCCTGTTTCAGTCAATTACTATCATCCAGACTGTCTGTCCATTCTGCTAAACTATCCATGTCCTGTTTCCGTCAATTACTATCATCCTGACTGTCTGTCCATTCTGCTAAACTATCAATGTCCTGTTTCAGTTAATTACTATCATCCTGACTCTCTGTCCATTCTGCTAAACTATCAATGTCCTGTTTCAGTCAATTACTATCATCCTGACTGTCTGTCCATTCTGCTAAACTATCAATGTCCTGTTTCAGTCAATTACTATCATCCTGACTGTCTGTCCATTCTGCTAAACTATCCATGTCCTGCTTCAGTCAATTGCTATCATCCTGACTGTCTGTCCATTCTGCTAAACTATCCATGTCCTGTTTCAGTCAATTACTATCATCCTGACTGTCTGTCCATTCTGCTAAACTATCAATGTCCTGTTTCAGTCAATTACTATCATCCTGACTGTCTGTCCATTCTGTTAAACTATCAATGTCCTGTTTCAGTCAATTACTATCATCCTGACTGTCTGTCCATTCTGTTAAACTATCAATGTCCTGTTTCAGTCAATTACTATCATCCTGACTGTCTGTCCATTCTGTTAAACTATCCATGTCCTGTTTCAGTCAATTACTATCATCCTGACTGTCTGTCCATTCTGCTAAACTATCAATGTCCTGTTTCAGTCAATTACTATCATCCTGACTGTCTGTCCAATCTGCTAAACTATCCACGTCCTGTTTCAGACAATTACTATCATCCTGATGTCTATCCATTCTGCTAAACTATCCATGTCCTGTTTCAGTCAATTACTATCATCCTGACTGTCTGTCCATTCTGCTAAACTATCCATGTCCTGTTTCAGACAATTACTATCATCCTGACTGTCTATCCATTCTGCTAAACTATCCATGTCCTGTTTCAGTCAATTACTATCATCCTGATGTCTATCCATTCTGCTAAACTATCAATGTCCTGTTTCAGTCAATTACTATCATCCTGACTGTCTGTCCATTCTGCTAAACTATCCACGTCCTGTTTCAGACAATTACTATCATCCTGATGTCTATCCATTCTGCTAAACTATCCATGTCCTGTTTCAGTCAATTACTATCATCCTGATGTCTATCCATTCTGCTAAACTATCAATGTCCTGTTTCTGTCAATTCCTATCATCCTGACTGTCTGTCCATTCTGCTAAAGTATCCATGTCCTGTTTCAGTCAATTACTATCATCCTGACTGTCTGTCCATTCTGCTAAACTATCCATGTCCTGTTTCCGTCAATTACTATCATCCTGACTGTCTGTCCATTCTGCTAAACTATCAATGTCCTGTTTCAGTCAATTACTATCATCCTGACTGTCTGTCCATTCTGCTAAACTATCAATGTCCTGTTTCAGTCAATTACTATCATCCTGACTGTCTGTCCATTCTGCTAAACTATCAATGTCCTGTTTCAGTCAATTACTATCATCCTGACTGTCTGTCCATTCTGCAAAACTATCCATGTCCTGTTTCAGTCAATTACTATCATCCTGACTGTCTGTCCATTCTGCTAAACTATCAATGTCCTGTTTCAGTCAATTACTATCATCCTGACTGTCTGTCCATTCTGCTAAACTATCAATGTCCTGTTTCAGTCATTTACTATCATCCTGACTGTCTGTCCATTCTGCTAAACTATCAATGTCCTGTTTCAGTCATTTACTATCATCCTGACTGTCTGTCCATTCTGCTAAACTATCAATGTCCTGTTTCAGTCAATTACTATCATCCTGACTGTCTGTCCATTCTGCTAAACTATCAATGTCCTGTTTCAGTCAATTACTATCATCCAGACTGTCTGTCCATTCTGCTAAACTATCAATGTCCTGTTTCAGTCAATTACTATCATCCTGACTGTCTGTCCATTCTGCTAAAGTATCCATGTCCTGTTTCAATCAATTACTATCATCCTGACTGTCTGTCCATTCTGCTAAACTATCAATGTCCTGTTTCAGTCAATTACTATCATCCTGACTGTCTGTCCATTCTGCTAAACTATCAATGTCCTGTTTCAGTCAATTACTATCATCCTGATTGTCTGTCCATTCTGCTAAACTATCCATGTCCTGTTTCAGTCAATTACTATCATCCTGACTGTCTGTCCATTCTGCTAAACTATCAATGTCCTGTTTCAGTCAATTGCTATCATCCTGACTGTCTGTCCATTCTGCTAAACTATCAATGTTCTGTTTCAGTCAATTACTATCATCATGACTGTCTGTCCATTCTGCTAAACTATCCATGTCCTGCTTCAGTCAATTGCTATCATCCTGACTGTCTGTCCATTCTGCTAAAATATCCATGTCCTGTTTCAGTCAATTACTATCATCCTGACTGTCTGTCCATTCTGTTAAACTATCAATGTCCTGTTTCAGTCAATTACTATCATCCTGATGTCTATCCATTCTGTTAAACTATCAATGTCCTGTTTCAGTCAATTACTATCATCCTGACTGTCTGTCCATTCTGTTAAACTATCAATGTCCTGTTTCAGTCAATTACTATCATCCTGACTGTCTGTCCATTCTGTTAAACTATCCATGTCCTGTTTCAGTCAATTACTATCATCCTGACTGTCTGTCCATTCTGCTAAACTATCAATGTCCTGTTTCAGTCAATTACTATCATCCTGACTGTCTGTCCATTCTGCTAAACTATCCACGTCCTGTTTCAGACAATTACTATCATCCTGATGTCTATCCATTCTGCTAAACTATCCATGTCCTGTTTCAGTCAATTACTATCATCCTGACTGTCTGTCCATTTTGCTAAACTATCCATGTCCTGTTTCAGACAATTACTATCATCCTGACTGTCTATCCATTCTGATAAACTATCCATGTCCTGTTTCAGTCAATTACTATCATCCTGATGTCTATCCATTCTGCTAAACTATCAATGTCCTGTTTCAGTCAATTACTATCATCCTGACTGTCTGTCCATTCTGCTAAAGTATCCATGTCCTGTTTCCGTCAATTACTATCATCCTGACTGTCTGTCCATTCTGCAAAACTATCCATGTCCTGTTTCAGTCAATTACTATCATCCTGACTGTCTGTCCATTCTGCTAAACTATCAATGTCCTGTTTCAGTCAATTACTATCATCCTGACTGTCTGTCCATTCTGCTAAACTATCAATGTCCTGTTTCAGTCATTTACTATCATCCTGACTGTCTGTCCATTCTGCTAAACTATCAATGTCCTGTTTCAGTCATTTACTATCATCCTGACTGTCTGTCCATTCTGCTAAACTATCAATGTCCTGTTTCAGTCAATTACTATCATCCTGACTGTCTGTCCATTCTGCTAAACTATCAATGTCCTGTTTCAGTCAATTACTATCATCCAGACTGTCTGTCCATTCTGCTAAACTATCAATGTCCTGTTTCAGTCAATTACTATCATCCTGACTGTCTGTCCATTCTGCTAAAGTATCCATGTCCTGTTTCAATCAATTACTATCATCCTGACTGTCTGTCCATTCTGCTAAACTATCAATGTCCTGTTTCAGTCAATTACTATCATCCTGACTGTCTGTCCATTCTGCTAAACTATCAATGTCCTGTTTCAGTCAATTACTATCATCCTGATTGTCTGTCCATTCTGCTAAACTATCCATGTCCTGTTTCAGTCAATTACTATCATCCTGACTGTCTGTCCATTCTGCTAAACTATCAATGTCCTGTTTCAGTCAATTGCTATCATCCTGACTGTCTGTCCATTCTGCTAAACTATCAATGTTCTGTTTCAGTCAATTACTATCATCATGACTGTCTGTCCATTCTGCTAAACTATCCATGTCCTGCTTCAGTCAATTGCTATCATCCTGACTGTCTGTCCATTCTGCTAAAATATCCATGTCCTGTTTCAGTCAATTACTATCATCCTGACTGTCTGTCCATTCTGTTAAACTATCAATGTCCTGTTTCAGTCAATTACTATCATCCTGATGTCTATCCATTCTGTTAAACTATCAATGTCCTGTTTCAGTCAATTACTATCATCCTGACTGTCTGTCCATTCTGTTAAACTATCAATGTCCTGTTTCAGTCAATTACTATCATCCTGACTGTCTGTCCATTCTGTTAAACTATCCATGTCCTGTTTCAGTCAATTACTATCATCCTGACTGTCTGTCCATTCTGCTAAACTATCAATGTCCTGTTTCAGTCAATTACTATCATCCTGACTGTCTGTCCATTCTGCTAAACTATCCACGTCCTGTTTCAGACAATTACTATCATCCTGATGTCTATCCATTCTGCTAAACTATCCATGTCCTGTTTCAGTCAATTACTATCATCCTGACTGTCTGTCCATTTTGCTAAACTATCCATGTCCTGTTTCAGACAATTACTATCATCCTGACTGTCTATCCATTCTGATAAACTATCCATGTCCTGTTTCAGTCAATTACTATCATCCTGATGTCTATCCATTCTGCTAAACTATCAATGTCCTGTTTCAGTCAATTACTATCATCCTGACTGTCTGTCCATTCTGCTAAAGTATCCATGTCCTGTTTCCGTCAATTACTATCATCCTGACTGTCTGTCCATTCTGCTAAACTATCAATGTAATGTTTCAGTCAATTACTATCATCCAGACTGTCTGTCCATTCTGCTAAACTATCCATGTCCTGTTTCAGTCAATTACTATCATCCTGACTGTCTGTCCATTCTGTTAAACTATCAATGTCCTGTTTCAGTCAATTACTATCATCCTGATGTCTATCCATTCTGTTAAACTATCAATGTCCTGTTTCAGTCAATTACTATCATCCTGACTGTCTGTCCAATCTGTTAAACTATCAATGTCCTGTTTCAGTCAATTACTATCATCCTGACTGTCTGTCCATTCTGTTAAACTATCCATGTCCTGTTTCAGTCAATTACTATCATCCTGACTGTCTGTCCATTCTGCTAAACTATCAATGTCCTGTTTCAGTCAATTACTATCATCCTGACTGTCTGTCCATTCTGCTAAACTATCCACGTCCTGTTTCAGACAATTACTATCATCCTGATGTCTATCCATTCTGCTAAACTATCCATGTCCTGTTTCAGTCAATTACTATCATCCTGACTGTCTGTCCATTCTGCTAAACTATCCATGTCCTGTTTCAGACAATTACTATCATCCTGACTGTCTATCCATTCTGCTAAACTATCCATGTCCTGTTTCAGTCAATTACTATCATCCTGATGTCTATCCATTCTGCTAAACTATCAATGTCCTGTTTCAGTCAATTACTATCATCCTGACTGTCTGTCCATTCTGCTAAACTATCCACGTCCTGTTTCAGACAATTACTATCATCCTGATGTCTATCCATTCTGCTAAACTATCCATGTCCTGTTTCAGTCAATTACTATCATCCTGATGTCTATCCATTCTGCTAAACTATCAATGTCCTGTTTCTGTCAATTCCTATCATCCTGACTGTCTGTCCATTCTGCTAAAGTATCCATGTCCTGTTTCAGTCAATTACTATCATCCTGACTGTCTGTCCATTCTGCTAAACTATCCATGTCCTGTTTCCGTCAATTACTATCATCCTGACTGTCTGTCCATTCTGCTAAACTATCAATGTCCTGTTTCAGTCAATTACTATCATCCTGACTGTCTGTCCATTCTGCTAAACTATCAATGTCCTGTTTCAGTCAATTACTATCATCCTGACTGTCTGTCCATTCTGCTAAACTATCAATGTCCTGTTTCAGTCAATTACTATCATCCTGACTGTCTGTCCATTCTGCAAAACTATCCATGTCCTGTTTCAGTCAATTACTATCATCCTGACTGTCTGTCCATTCTGCTAAACTATCAATGTCCTGTTTCAGTCAATTACTATCATCCTGACTGTCTGTCCATTCTGCTAAACTATCAATGTCCTGTTTCAGTCATTTACTATCATCCTGACTGTCTGTCCATTCTGCTAAACTATCAATGTCCTGTTTCAGTCATTTACTATCATCCTGACTGTCTGTCCATTCTGCTAAACTATCAATGTCCTGTTTCAGTCAATTACTATCATCCTGACTGTCTGTCCATTCTGCTAAACTATCAATGTCCTGTTTCAGTCAATTACTATCATCCAGACTGTCTGTCCATTCTGCTAAACTATCAATGTCCTGTTTCAGTCAATTACTATCATCCTGACTGTCTGTCCATTCTGCTAAAGTATCCATGTCCTGTTTCAATCAATTACTATCATCCTGACTGTCTGTCCATTCTGCTAAACTATCAATGTCCTGTTTCAGTCAATTACTATCATCCTGACTGTCTGTCCATTCTGCTAAACTATCAATGTCCTGTTTCAGTCAATTACTATCATCCTGATTGTCTGTCCATTCTGCTAAACTATCCATGTCCTGTTTCAGTCAATTACTATCATCCTGACTGTCTGTCCATTCTGCTAAAGTATCAATGTCCTGTTTCAGTTAATTACTATCATCCTGACTGTCTGTCCATTCTGATAAACTATCAATGTCCTGTTTCTGTCAATTACTATCATCCTGACTGTCTGTCCATTCTGCTAAACTATCAATGTCCTGTTTCAGTCATTTACTATCATCCTGACTGTCTGTCCATTCTGCTAAACTATCAATGTCCTGTTTCAGTCAATTACTATCATCCTGATTGTCTGTCCATTCTGCTAAACTATCCATGTCCTGTTTCAGTCAATTACTATCATCCTGACTGTCTGTCCATTCTGCTAAAGTATCAATGTCCTGTTTCAGTTAATTACTATCATCCTGACTGTCTGTCCATTCTGCGAAACTATCCATGTCCTGTTTCAGTCAATTACTATCATCCAGACTGTCTGTCCATTATGCTAAACTATCCATGTCCTGTTTCAGTCAATTGCTATCATCCTGACTGTCTATCCATTCTGCTAAACTATCAATGTCCTGTTTCCGTCAATTACTATCATCCTGACTGTCTGTCCATTCTGCTAAAGTATCCATGTCCTGTTTCCGTCAATTACTATCATCCTGACTGTCTGTCCATTCTGCTAAACTATCAATGTAATGTTTCAGTCAATTACTATCATCCAGACTGTCTGTCCATTCTGCTAAACTATCCATGTCCTGTTTCCGTCAATTACTATCATCCAGACTGTCTGTCCATTCTGCTAAACTATCAATGTCCTGTTTCAGTCAATTACTATCATCCTGACTGTCTGTCCATTCTGCTAAACTATCAATGTCCTGTTTCAGTTAATTACTATCATCCTGACTGTCTATCCATTCTGCTAAACTATCAATGTCCTGTTTCAGTCAATTGCTATCATCCTGACTGTCTGTCCATTCTGCTAAACTATCAATGTCCTGTTTCAGTCAATTACTATCATCCTGACTGTCTGTCCATTCTGCTAAACTATCAATGTCCTGTTTCAGTCAATTACTATCATCCTGACTGTCTGTCCATTCTGCTAAACTATCAATGTCCTGTTTCAGTTAATTACTATCATCCTGACTGTCTGTCCATTCTGCTAACCTATCAATGTCCTGTTTCAGTCAATTACTATCATCCTGACTCTCTGTCCATTCTGCTAAACTATCAATGTCCTGTTTCAGTCAATTACTGTCATCCTGACCGTCTGTCCATTCTGCTAAACTATCCATGTCCTGTTTCAGTTATTTACTATCATCCTGACTGTCAGTCCATTCTGATAAACTATCCATGTCATGTTTCAGTCAATTACTATCATCCTGACAGTCTGTCCATTCTGCTAAACTATCCATGTCCTGTTTCAGTCAATTACTATCATCCTGACTGTATGTCCATTCTGCTAAACTATCTATGTCCTGTTTCAGTCAATTACTATCATCCTGACTGTCTGTCCATTCTGCTAAACTATCAATGTCCTGTTTCAGTCAATTACTATCATCCTGACTGTCTGTCCATTCTGCTAAACTATCAATGTCCTGTTTCAGTCAATTACTATCATCCTGATGTCTATCCATTCTGCTAAACTATCAATGTCCTGTTTCTGTCAATTCCTATCATCCTGACTGTCTGTCCATTCTGCTAAAGTATCCATGTCCTGTTTCAGTCAATTACTATCATCCTGACTGTCTGTCCATTCTGCTAAACTATCCATGTCCTGTTTCCGTCAATTACTATCATCCTGACTGTCTGTCCATTCTGCTAAACTATCAATGTCCTGTTTCAGTCAATAACTATCATCCTGACTGTCTGTCCATTCTGCTAAACTATCAATGTCCTTTTTCAGTCAATTACTATCATCCTGACTGTCTGTCCATTCTGCTAAACTATCAATGTCCTGTTTCAGTCAATTACTATCATCCTGACTGTCTGTCCATTCTGCAAAACTATCCATGTCCTGTTTCAGTCAATTACTATCATCCTGACTGTCTGTCCATTCTGCTAAACTATCAATGTCCTGTTTCAGTCAATTACTATCATCCTGACTGTCTGTCCATTCTGCTAAACTATCAATGTCCTGTTTCAGTCATTTACTATCATCCTGACTGTCTGTCCATTCTGCTAAACTATCAATGTCCTGTTTCAGTCAATTACTATCATCCTGACTGTCTGTCCATTCTGCTAAACTATCAATGTCCTGTTTCAGTCAATTACTATCATCCAGACTGTCTGTCCATTCTGCTAAACTATCAATGTCCTGTTTCAGTCAATTACTATCATCCTGACTGTCTGTCCATTCTGCTAAAGTATCCATGTCCTGTTTCAATCAATTACTATCATCCTGACTGTCTGTCCATTCTGCTAAACTATCAATGTCCTGTTTCAGTCAATTACTATCATCCTGACTGTCTGTCCATTCTGCTAAACTATCAATGTCCTGTTTCAGTCAATTACTATCATCCTGATTGTCTGTCCATTCTGCTAAACTATCCATGTCCTGTTTCAGTCAATTACTATCATCCTGACTGTCTGTCCATTCTGCTAAAGTATCAATGTCCTGTTTCAGTTAATTACTATCATCCTGACTGTCTGTCCATTCTGATAAACTATCAATGTCCTGTTTCTGTCAATTACTATCATCCTGACTGTCTGTCCATTCTGCTAAACTATCAATGTCCTGTTTCAGTCATTTACTATCATCCTGACTGTCTGTCCATTCTGCTAAACTATCAATGTCCTGTTTCAGTCAATTACTATCATCCTGATTGTCTGTCCATTCTGCTAAACTATCCATGTCCTGTTTCAGTCAATTACTATCGTCCTGACTGTCTGTCCATTCTGCTAAAGTATCAATGTCCTGTTTCAGTTAATTACTATCATCCTGACTGTCTGTCCATTCTGCTAAACTATCCGTGTCCTGTTTCAGTCAATTACTATCATCCAGACTGTCTGTCCATTATGCTAAACTATCCATGTCCTGTTTCAGTCAATTACTATCATCCTGACTGTCTATCCATTCTGCTAAACTATCAATGTCCTGTTTCCGTCAATTACTATCATCCTGACTGTCTGTCCATTCTGCTAAAGTATCCATGTCCTGTTTCCGTCAATTACTATCATCCTGACTGTCTGTCCATTCTGCTAAACTATCAATGTAATGTTTCAGTCAATTACTATCATCCAGACTGTCTGTCCATTCTGCTAAACTATCCATGTCCTGTTTCCGTCAATTACTATCATCCTGACTGTCTGTCCATTCTGCTAAACTATCAATGTCCTGTTTCAGTTAATTACTATCATCCTGACTGTCTGTCCATTCTGCTAAACTATCAATGTCCTGTTTCAGTCAATTACTATCATCCTGACTGTCTGTCCATTCTGCTAAACTATCAATGTCCTGTTTCAGTCAATTACTATCATCCAGACTGTCTGTCCATTCTGCTAAACTATCAATGTCCTGTTTCAGTCAATTACTATCATCCTGACTGTCTGTCCATTCTGCTAAACTATCAATGTCCTGTTTCAGTTAATTACTATCATCCTGACTGTCTGTCCATTCTGATAAACTATCAATGTCCTGTTTCAGTTAATTGCTATCATCCTGACTGTCTATCCATTCTGCTAAACTATCAATGTCCTGTTTCAGTCAATTGCTATCATCCTGACTGTCTGTCCATTCTGCTAAACTATCAATGTCCTGTTTCAGTCAATTACTATCATCCTGACTGTCTGTCCATTCTGCTAAACTATCAATGTCCTGTTTCAGTCAATTACTATCATCCTGACTGTCTGTCCATTCTGCTAAACTATCAATGTCCTGTTTCAGTTAATTACTATCATCCTGACTGTCTGTCCATTCTGCTAACCTATCAATGTCCTGTTTCAGTCAATTACTATCATCCTGACTCTCTGTCCATTCTGCTAAACTATCAATGTCCTGTTTCAGTCAATTACTGTCATCCTGACCGTCTGTCCATTCTGCTAAACTATCCATGTCCTGTTTCAGTTATTTACTATCATCCTGACTGTCAGTCCATTCTGATAAACTATCCATGTCCTGTTTCAGTCAATTACTATCATCCTGACTGTCTGTCCATTCTGCTAAACTATCCATGTCCTGTTTCAGTCAATTACTATCATCCTGACTGTATGTCCATTCTGCTAAACTATCTATGTCCTGTTTCAGTCAATTACTATCATCCTGACTGTCTGTCCATTCTGCTAAACTATCAATGTCCTGTTTCAGTCAATTACTATCATCCTGACTGTCTGTCCATTCTGCTAAACTATCAATGTCCTGTTTCAGTCAATTACTATCATCCTGACTGTCTGTCCATTCTGCTAAACTATCCATGTCCTGTTTCAGTCAATTACTATCATCCTGACTGTCTGTCCATTCTGCTAAAGTATCCATGTCCTGTTTCAGTCAATTACTATCATCCTGACTGTCTGTCCATTCTGCTAAACTATCAATGTCCTGTTTCAGTCAATTACTATCATCCTGACTGTCTGTCCATTCTGCTAAACTATCAATGTCCTGTTTCAGTCAATTACTATCATCCTGACTGTCTGTCCATTCTGCAAAACTATCCATGTCCTGTTTCAGTCAATTACTATCATCCTGACTGTCTGTCCATTCTGCTAAACTATCAATGTCCTGTTTCAGTCAATTACTATCATCCTGACTGTCTGTCCATTCTGCTAAACTATCAATGTCCTGTTTCAGTCATTTACTATCATCCTGACTGTCTGTCCATTCTGCTAAACTATCAATGTCCTGTTTCAGTCATTTACTATCATCCTGACTGTCTGTCCATTCTGCTAAACTATCAATGTCCTGTTTCAGTCAATTACTATCATCCTGACTGTCTGTCCATTCTGCTAAACTATCAATGTCCTGTTTCAGTCAATTACTATCATCCAGACTGTCTGTCCATTCTGCTAAACTATCAATGTCCTGTTTCAGTCAATTACTATCATCCTGACTGTCTGTCCATTCTGCTAAAGTATCCATGTCCTGTTTCAATCAATTACTATCATCCTGACTGTCTGTCCATTCTGCTAAACTATCAATGTCCTGTTTCAGTCAATTACTATCATCCTGACTGTCTGTCCATTCTGCTAAACTATCAATGTCCTGTTTCAGTCAATTACTATCATCCTGATTGTCTGTCCATTCTGCTAAACTATCCATGTCCTGTTTCAGTCAATTACTATCATCCTGACTGTCTGTCCATTCTGCTAAAGTATCAATGTCCTGTTTCAGTTAATTACTATCATCCTGACTGTCTGTCCATTCTGATAAACTATCAATGTCCTGTTTCTGTCAATTACTATCATCCTGACTGTCTGTCCATTCTGCTAAACTATCAATGTCCTGTTTCAGTCATTTACTATCATCCTGACTGTCTGTCCATTCTGCTAAACTATCAATGTCCTGTTTCAGTCAATTACTATCATCCTGATTGTCTGTCCATTCTGCTAAACTATCCATGTCCTGTTTCAGTCAATTACTATCGTCCTGACTGTCTGTCCATTCTGCTAAAGTATCAATGTCCTGTTTCAGTTAATTACTATCATCCTGACTGTCTGTCCATTCTGCTAAACTATCCGTGTCCTGTTTCAGTCAATTACTATCATCCAGACTGTCTGTCCATTATGCTAAACTATCCATGTCCTGTTTCAGTCAATTACTATCATCCTGACTGTCTATCCATTCTGCTAAACTATCAATGTCCTGTTTCCGTCAATTACTATCATCCTGACTGTCTGTCCATTCTGCTAAAGTATCCATGTCCTGTTTCCGTCAATTACTATCATCCTGACTGTCTGTCCATTCTGCTAAACTATCAATGTAATGTTTCAGTCAATTACTATCATCCAGACTGTCTGTCCATTCTGCTAAACTATCCATGTCCTGTTTCCGTCAATTACTATCATCCTGACTGTCTGTCCATTCTGCTAAACTATCAATGTCCTGTTTCAGTTAATTACTATCATCCTGACTGTCTGTCCATTCTGCTAAACTATCAATGTCCTGTTTCAGTCAATTACTATCATCCTGACTGTCTGTCCATTCTGCTAAACTATCAATGTCCTGTTTCAGTCAATTACTATCATCCAGACTGTCTGTCCATTCTGCTAAACTATCAATGTCCTGTTTCAGTCAATTACTATCATCCTGACTGTCTGTCCATTCTGCTAAACTATCAATGTCCTGTTTCAGTTAATTACTATCATCCTGACTGTCTGTCCATTCTGATAAACTATCAATGTCCTGTTTCAGTTAATTGCTATCATCCTGACTGTCTATCCATTCTGCTAAACTATCAATGTCCTGTTTCAGTCAATTGCTATCATCCTGACTGTCTGTCCATTCTGCTAAACTATCAATGTCCTGTTTCAGTCAATTACTATCATCCTGACTGTCTGTCCATTCTGCTAAACTATCAATGTCCTGTTTCAGTCAATTACTATCATCCTGACTGTCTGTCCATTCTGCTAAACTATCAATGTCCTGTTTCAGTTAATTACTATCATCCTGACTGTCTGTCCATTCTGCTAAACTATCAATGTCCTGTTTCAGTCAATTACTATCATCCTGACTCTCTGTCCATTCTGCTAAACTATCAATGTCCTGTTTCAGTCAATTACTGTCATCCTGACCGTCTGTCCATTCTGCTAAACTATCCATGTCCTGTTTCAGTTATTTACTATCATCCTGACTGTCAGTCCATTCTGATAAACTATCCATGTCCTGTTTCAGTCAATTACTATCATCCTGACTGTCTGTCCATTCTGCTAAACTATCCATGTCCTGTTTCAGTCAATTACTATCATCCTGACTGTATGTCCATTCTGCTAAACTATCGATGTCCTGTTTCAGTCAATTACTATCATCCTGACTGTCTGTCCATTCTGCTAAACTATCAATGTCCTGTTTCAGTCAATTACTATCATCCTGACTGTCTGTCCATTCTGCTAAACTATCAATGTCCTGTTTCAGTCAATTACTATCATCCTGACTGTCTGTCCATTCTGCTAAACTATCCATGTCCTGTTTCAGTCAATTACTATCATCCTGACTGTCTGTCCATTCTGCTAAAGTATCCATGTCCTGTTTCAGTCAATTACTATCATCCTGACTGTCTGTCCATTCTGCTAAACTATCCATGTCCTGTTTCAGTCAATTACTATCATCCTGACTGTCTGTCCATTCTGCTAACCTATCAATGTCCTGTTTCAGTCAATTACTATCATCCTGACTGTCTGTCCATTCTGCTAAACTATCCATGTCCTGTTTCAGTCAATTACTATCATCCTGACTGTCTGTCCATTCTGCTAAACTATCCATGTCCTGTTTCAGTCAATTACTATCATCCTGATGTCTATCCATTCTGCTAAACTATCAATGTCCTGTTTCAGTCAATTACTATCATCCTGATGTCTATCCATTCTGCTAAACTATCCATGTCCTGTTTCAGTCAATTACTATCATCCTGATGTCTATCCATTCTGCTAAACTATCCATGTCCAGTTTCAGTCAATTACTATCATCCTGATGTCTATCCATTCTGCTAAACTATCAATGTCCTGTTTCAGTCAATTACTATCATCCTGATGTCTATCCATTCTGCTAAACTATCCATGTCCTGTTTCAGTCAATTACTATCATCCTGACTGTCTGTCCATTCTGCTAAACTATCAATGTCCTGTTTCAGTCAATTACTATCATCCTGACTGTCTGTCCATTCTGCTAAACTATCAATGTCCTGTTTCAGTCAATTACTATCATCCTGACTGTCTGTCCATTCTGCTAAACTATCCATGTCCTGTTTCAGTCAATTACTATCATCCTGACTGTCTGTCCATTCTGCTAAACTATCAATGTCCTATTTCAGTCAATTACCATCATCCTGACTGTCTGTCCATTCTGCTAAACTATCAATGTCCTATTTCAGTCAATTACTATCATCCTGACTGTCTGTCCATTCTGCTAAACTATCAATGTCCTGTTTCAGTCAATTACTATCATCCTGACTGTCTGTCCATTCTGCTAAACTATCCATGTCCTGTTTCAGTCAATTACTATCATCCTGACTGTCTGTCCATTCTGCTGAACTATCAATGTCCTGTTTCAGTCAATTACTATCATCCTGACTGTCTGTCCATTCTGCTAAACTATCCATGTCCTGTTTCAGTCAATTACTATCATCCTGACTGTCTGTCCATTCTGCTAAACTATCCATGTCCTGTTTCAGTCAATTACTATCATCCTGACTGTCTGTCCATTCTGCTAAACTATCAATGTCCTGTTTCAGTCAATTACTATCATCCTGACTGTCTGTCCATTCTGCTAAATTATCAATGTCCTGTTTCAGTCAATTACTATAATCCTGACTGTCTGTCCATTCTGCTAAACTATCCATGTCCAGTTTCAGTCAATTACTATCATCCTGACTGTCTGTCCATTCTGCTAAACTATCAAAGTCCTGTTTCAGTCAATTACTATCATCCTGACTGTCTATCCATTCTGCTAAACTATCCATGTCCAGTTTCAGTCAATTACTATCATCCTGATGTCTATCCATTCTGCTAAACTATCAATGTCCTGTTTCAGTCAATTACTATCATCCTGATGTCTGTCCATTCTGCTAAACTATCCATGTCCTGTTTCAGTCAATTACTATCATCATGACTGTCTATCCATTCTGCTAAACTATCCATGTCCAGTTTCAGTCAATTACTATCATCCTGATGTCTATCCGTTCTGCTAAACTATCAATGTCCTGTTTCAGTCAATTACTATCATCCTGATGTCTATCCATTCTGCTAAACTATCCATGTCCTGTTTCAGTCAATTACTATCATCCTGACTGTCTATCCATTCTGCTAAACTATCCATGTCCAGTTTCAGTCAATTACTATCATCCTGATGTCTATCCATTCTGCTAAACTATCAATGTCCTGTTTCAGTCAATTACTATCATCCTGATGTCTGTCCATTCTGCTAAACTATCCATGTCCTGTTTCAGTCAATTACTATCATCCTGACTGTCTATCCATTCTGCTAAACTATCCATGTCCAGTTTCAGTCAATTACTATCATCCTGACTGTCTATCCATTCTGCTAAACTATCCATGTCCTGTTTCAGTCAATTACTATCATCCTGACTGTCTGTCCATTATGCTAAACTATCCATGTCCAGTTTCAGTCAATTACTATCATCCTGGCTGTCCATCTATTCTGCTAAACTATCCATGTCCTGTCTCAGTCAATTACTATCATCCTGACTGTCTGTCCATTCTGCTAATCTATCCATGTCCAGTTTCAGTCAATTACTATCATCCTGACTGTCTGTCCATTCTGCTAAACTATCCATGTCCACTTTAAGTCAATTACTATCATCCTGACTGTCTGTCCATTCTGCTAAACTATCCATGTCCAGTTTCAGTCAATTACTATCATCCTGACTGTCTATCCATTCTGCTAAACTATCCATGTCCTGTTTCAGTCAATTACTATCATCCTGACTGTCTATCCATTCTGCTAAACTATCCATGTCCAGTTTCAGTCAATTACTATCATCCTGACTGTCTATCCATTCTGCTAAACTATCCATGTCCTGTTTCAGTCAATTACTATCATCCTGACTGTCTGTCCATTCTGCTGAACTATCAATGTCCTGTTTCAGTCAATTACTATCATCCTGACTGTCTGTCCATTCTGCTAACCTATCAATGTCCTGTTTCAGTCAATTACTATCATCCTGACTGTCCATTCTGCTAAACTATCCATGTCCAGTTTCAGTCAAGTACTATCATCCTGACTGTCTGTCCATTCTGCTAAACTATCAATGTCCTATTTCAGTCAATTACTATCTTCCTGACTGTCTGTCCATTCTGCTAAAGTATCCATGTCCTGTTTCAGTCAATTACTATCATCCTGACTGTCTGTCCATTCTGTTAAACTATCAATGTCCTGTTTCAGTCAATTACTATCATCCTGACTGTCTGTCCATTCTGCTAAACTATCAATGTCCTATTTCAGTCAATTACTATCATCCTGACTGTCTGTCCATTCTGCTAAACTATCCACGTCCTGTTTCAGTCAATTACTATCATCCTGACTGTCTGTCCATTCTGCTAAACTATCCACGTCCTGTTTCAGTCAATTACTATCATCCTGACTGTCTGTCCATTCTGCTAAACTATCCATGTCCTGTTTCAGTCAATTACTATCATCCTGACTGTCTGTCCATTCTGCTAAACTATCCACGTCCTGTTTCAGACAATTACTATCATCCTGACTGTCTGTCCATTCTGCTAAACTATCAATGTCCTGTTTCAGTCAATTACTATCATCCTGACTGTCTGTCCATTCTGCTAATCTATCAATGTCCTGTTTCAGTCAATTACTATCATCCTGACTGTCTGTCCATTCTGCTAAACTATCCACGTCCTGTTTCTGTCAATTACTATCATCCTGACAGTCTGTCCATTCTGCTAATCTATCCATGTCCTGTTTCAGTCAATTACTATCATCCTGATCCTCTGTCCATTTTGCTAAACTATCCATGTCCTATTTCAGTCAATTACTATCATCCTGACTGTCTATCCATTCTGCTAAGCTATCAATGTCCTGTTTCAGTCAATTACTATCATCCTGACTGTCTATCCATTCTGCTAATCTATCCATGTCCTGTTTCAGTCAATTACTATCATCCTGATCCTCTGTCCATTTTGCTAAACTATCCATGTCCTATTTCAGTCAATTACTATCATCCTGACTGTCTATCCATTCTGCTAATCTATCCATGTCCTGTTTCAGTCAATTACTATCATCCTGATCCTCTGTCCAATTTGCTAAACTATCCATGTCCTATTTCAGTCAATTACTATCATCCTGACTGTCTGTCCATTCTGCTAAGCTATCCATGTCCTGTTTCAGTCAATTACTATCATCCTGACTGTCTGTCCATTCTGCTGAACTATCCATGTCCTGTTTCAGTCAATTACTATCATCCTGACTGTCTGTCCATTCTGCTAAACTATCCATGTCCTGTTTCAGTCAATTACTATCATCCTGACTGTCTGTCCATTCTGCTAAACTATCAATGTCCTGTTTCAGTCAATTACTATCATCCTGACTGTCTGTCCATTCTGCTAAACTATCAATGTCCTGTTTCAGTCAATTACTATCATCCTGACTGTCTGTCCATTCTGCTAAACTATCAATGTCCTGTTTCAATCATTTACTATCACCCTGACTGTCTATCCATTCTGCTAAACTATCAATGTCCTGTTTCTGTCAATTACTATCATCCTGACTGTCTATCCATTCTGCTAAACTATCAATGTCCTGTTTCAGTCAATTACTATCATCCTGACTGTCTGTCCATTCTGCTAAACTATCAATGTCCTGTTTCAGTCAATTGCGATCATCCTGACTGTCTATCCATTCTGCTAAACTATCAATGTCCTGTTTCAGTCAATTACTATCATCCTGACTGTCTATCCATTCTGCTAAACTATCAATGTCCTGTTTCAGTCAATTACTATCATCCTGACTGTCTGTCCATTCTGCTAAACTATCAATGTCCTGTTTCAGTCAATTACTATCATCCTGACTGTCTGTCCATTCTGCTAAACTATCAATGTCCTGTTTCAGGCAATTACTATCATCCTGACTGTCTGTCCATTCTGCTAAACTATCAATGTCCTGTTTCAGTCAATTACTATCATCCTGACTGTCTGTCCATTCTGCTAAACTATCAATGTCCTGTTTCAGTCAATTACTATCATCCTGACTGTCTGTCCATTCTGCTAAACTATCCATGTCCAGTTTCAGTCAATTACTATCATCCTGATGTCTATCCATTCTGCTAAACTATCAATGTCCTGTTTCAGTCAATTACTATCATCCTGACTGTCTGTCCATTCTGCTAATCTATCCATGTCCTGTTTCAGTCAATTACTATCATCCTGATGTCTATCCATTCTGCTAAACTATCAATGTCCTGTTTCAGTCAATTACTATCATCCTGACTGTCTGTCCATTCTGCTAAACTATCCATGTCCAGTTTCAGTCAATTACTATCATCCTGATGTCTATCCATTCTGCTAAACTATCAATGTCCTGTTTCAGTCAATTACTATCATCCTGATGTCTATCCATTCTGCTAAACTATCCATGTCCTGTTTCAGTCAATTACTATCATCCTGACTGTCTATCCATTCTGCTAAACTATCAATGTCCTGTTTCAGTCAATTACTATCATCCTGATGTCTATCCATTCTGCTAAACTATCCATGTCCTGTTTCAGTCAATTACTATCATCCTGACTGTCTATCCATTCTGCTAAACTATCAATGTCCTGTTTCAGTCAATTACTATCATCCTGACTGTCTATCCATTCTGCTAAACTATCAATGTCCTGTTTCAGTCAATTACTATCATCCTGACTGTCTGTGCATTCTGCAAAACTATCCATGTCCTGTTTCAGTCAATTACTATCATCCTGACTGTCTATCCATTCTGCTAAACTATCCATGTCCTGTTTCAGTCCATTACTATCATCCTGATGTCTATCCATTCTGCTAACCTATCAATGTCCTGTTTCAGTCAATTACTATCATCCTGACTGTCTGTGCATTCTGCTAAACTATCAATGTCCTGTTTCAGTCAATTACTATCATCCTGATGTCTATCCATTCTGCTAACCTATCAATGTCCTGTTTCAGTCAATTACTATCATCCTGACTGTCTGTCCATTCTGCTAAACTATCAATGTCCTGTTTCAGTCAATTACTATCATCCTGACTGTCTGTCCATTCTGCTAAACTATCAATGTCCTGTTTCAGTCAATTACTATCATCCTGATGTCTATCCATTCTGCTAAACTGTCCATGTCCTGTTTCAGTCAATTACTATCATCCTGACTGTCTGTCCATTCTGCTAAACTATCAATGTCCTGTTTCAGTCAATTACTATCATCCTGACTGTCTGTCCATTCTGCTAAACTATCAATGTCCTGTTTCAGTCAATTACTATCATCCTGACTGTCTGTCCATTCTGCTAAACTATCCATGTCCTGTTTCAGTCAATTACTATCATCCTGACTGTCTGTCCATTCTGCTAAACTATCAATGTCCCATTTCAGTCAATTACTATCATCCTGACTGTCTGTCCATTCTGCTAAACTATCAATGTCCTATTTCAGTCAATTACTATCATCCTGACTGTCTGTCCATTCTGCTAAACTATCAATGTCCTGTTTCAGTCAATTACTATTATCCTGACTGTCTGTCCATTCTGCTAAACTATCCATGTCCTGTTTCAGTCAATTACTATCATCCTGACTGTCTGTCCATTCTGCTAAACTATCAATGTCCTGTTTCAGTCAATTACTATCATCCTGACTGTCTGTCAATTCTGCTAAACTATCAATGTCCTGTTTCAGTCAATTACTATCACCCTGACTGTCTGTCCATTCTGCTAAACTATCCATGTCCAGTTTCAGTCAATTACTATCATCCTGACTGTCCATTCTGCTAAACTATTCATGTCCTGTTTCAGTCAATTACTATCATCCTGACTGTCTGTCCATTCTGCTAAACTATCCATGTCCAGTTTCAGTCAATTACTATCATCCTGATGTCTATCCATTCTGCTAAACTATCAATGTCCTGTTTCAGTCAATTACTATCATCCTGATGTCTATCCATTCTGCTAAACTATCCATGTCCTGTTTCAGTCAATTGCTATCATCCTGACTGTCTGTCCATTCTGCTAAACTATCAATGTCCTGTTTCAGTCAATTACTATCATCCTGACTGTCTGTCCATTCTGCTAAACTATCCATGTCCTGTTTCAGTCAATTACTATCATCCTGACTGTCTGTCCATTCTGCTAAACTATCCATGTCCTGTTTCAATCAATTACTATCATCCTGACTGTCTGTCCATTCTGCTAAACTATCCATGTCCTGTTTCAGTCAATTACTATCATCCTGACTGTCTGTCCATTCTGCTAAACTATCCATGTCCTGTTTCAGTCAATTACTATCATCCTGACTGTCTGTCCATTCTGCTAAACTATCCATGTCCTGTTTCAGTCAATTACTATCATCCTGACTATCTGTCCATTCTGCTAAACTATCCATGTCCAGTTTCAGTCAATTACTATCATCCTGATGTCTGTCCATTCTGCTAAACTATCCATGTCCTGTTTCAGTCAATTACTATCATCCTGACTGTCTATCCATTCTGCCAAAATATCCATGTCCAGTTTCAGTCAATTACTATCATCCTGACTGTCTTTCCATTCTGCTAAACTATCCATGTCCTGTTTCAGTCAATTACTATCATCCTGACTGTCTGTCCATTCTGCTAAACTATCCATGTCCAGTTTCAGTCAATTACTATCATCCTGACTGTCTATCCATTCTGCTAAACTATCCATGTCCAGTTTCAGTCAATTACTATCATCCTGACTGTCTGTCCATTCTGCTAAACTATCCAGATCCTGTTTCAGTCAATTACTATCACCCTGACTGTCTGTCCATTCTGCTAAACTATCCATGTCCAGTTTCAGTCAATTACTATCATCCTGACTGTCCATTCTGCTAAACTATTCATGTCCTGTTTCAGTCAATTACTATCATCCTGACTGTCTGTCCATTCTGCTAAACTATCCATGTCCAGTTTCAGTCAATTACTATCATCCTGATGTCTATCCATTCTGCTAAACTATCAATGTCCTGTTTCAGTCAATTACTATCATCCTGATGTCT